>NW_017671807.1:0-10280 GCF_001879085.1 Nicotiana attenuata
GGGTACACAGGTAGAGTTCGAGTACCGCATTTCATCCTCAGATGGACGGGTAGTCCGAGCGTACCATTCAGATATTGGAGGACATGTTGCGTGCCTGTGTTATTGATTTTGGAGGTTCTTGGGCTGAGTTCTTGCCACTCGCAGAGTTTGCTTACAACAACAGCTATCAGTCCAGTATTCAGATGGCGCCGTATGAGGCCTTATATGGGAGACGGTGCAGATATCCGGTTGGTTGGTTTGAGCCCGGCGAGGCTAGACTGTTGGGGACAGAATTGGTTCAAGATGCCTTAGAGAAGGTGAAAGTGATCCAGGAGAGACTTCGTACAGCTCAGTCGCGTCAGAAGAGTTATGCGGACCGGAAGGTTCGAGACGTATCCTACATGGTGGGCGAGAAGGTCTTGTTGAAGGTTTCGCCTATGAAGGGCGTTATGAGATTTGGAAAGAAAGGAAAGTTGAGTCCACGGTTCATTGGTCCTTTTGAGATACTTAGGAGAGTTGGGGAGGTGGCCTACATGCTTGCTTTGCCACCCAGCTTGTCGGGAGTTCACCTGGTATTTCATGTTTCTATGCTCCGGAAGTATGTTGGAGACCCAGCCCATGTGTTAGACTTCAGCACGGTTCAGTTGGATGATGACTTGACTTATGATGTGGAGCCAGTGGCTATTTTGGGTCGTCGGGTTTGAAAGATGAGATCAAAGGATATAGCTTCGGTGAAGGTGCAGTGGAGAGGTCGGCCCCGTGGAGGAGGCTACTTGGGAGACCGAGCGGGAGATGCGGAGCAGATATCCTCACTTGTTTGAGACTCCAGGTATGTTCCTTGACCCGCTCGAGGACGAGCGTTTGTATTAGTTCGAGAGGATGTGACGACCCGGCCCGTCGTCACGTGAGTTACCGCCCAATTTTCCCCATATTATGTTTCTCTATGCTTCATTATTGGTATTTGAGGTAATCGAGTTGGATTGGTTTGGTTTTGGTAGGAAATGAGACATTTAGTCTCTCTAAGGAAAGCTTGTTTTGGAAAAGTCAACCGGAAGTTGACTAGTTAGTTAGAGGGCTCGGATGTAATTTCCGGAGATTCGGTTAGCTTCGGGGGATGATTTGTTACTTAGGAGCGTGATCGGAATTGGTTTTGGAGGTCAGGTGTAGAATTAGGCTTGAATTGGCGAAGTTAGTATTTTAGCAAATTCCGGTTGGTAGGTGAGATTTTGATCCGAGGGTCGGAATGGAATTCCGAGAGTTGCAGTAGCTCCGTTAGGTGATTTTGGATGTGTGTGCAAAATTTCAGGTCATTCGGAGATGTTTTGGTCGGGTTTTTGATCGAATGCGTATTGCGGTAGTTTTTAAGAAACTTAGGCTTGAATCCGATGTGATTTAATGGTTTTAGCGTGGTTAGATGTGTTTTGATGATTGGAACAAGTTTGAATGAGGTGTTAGGATGTGTTGGTGTTTTTGGTTGAGGTCCTGGGGGCCTCGGGGTGAATTTGAGTGGTTAAACGAGAGTTTTTGAAGGTTGCTTCAGGTCTGATTTTGCTGGTATCTGGTATCTCCGCTTCTGCGGAAATGGACCGCAGAAGCGGTTCCGCAGAAGCGGGTGAGCGATCGAAGAAGCGGTCAGGTGTGGGTTAGGGTAGTTCCGCATAAGCGGAAGTTGGTCGCTTCAGCGGGTCCGCATAAGCGGACGTTGTACCGCAGAAGCGGTTTTGAGAGAATCGCAGAAGCGGAGTTCGAGACGCATAAGCGAAGTCTGGGTTTTTAAGTGAAGACCGCATAAGCGGATTTTTGGCCGCAGAAGCGGTCCCGCATAAACGGAAGCGGGACCGCATAAGCGAAAATCGCTGTTGGCAGAAAGGTTTAAAGGGTTTATTTCATCCGGGAACTCCACCATTTTTCCTCCATTGTTGAGCGAGCTTGGGAGCTATTGACGCGATTTTGAGAGGGTTTGGACTGGGAATCAATTGGAGGTAAGTCCTATGGTCTAGAAACATCATTTTTATTGAAGAATCTACCTTTAATTCTTGGAAAATTTGGGTAAAAATTTGGAAGAACTAGGGCTTAGGTTTTGGAATGAAAATGTGGGAGTTGAAGGGGCATTCGAACTCCGATTCTGATGAATTTGATATGTATAGATTCGTGGCGAGACGAGGAATCCGGTGATGTGAATTTCGTAATTTTTCGAGAAGTGGGCCCGGGGCTCGGGTTTTGCCAACTTCGTGATTTTTGATATTTTTCGAGTCTTTTCGATTGGGCTATGATCCATTAGCCTATGGTGATATATTTCTTGTGGTTTTGATCAGATTCGACGCGCGAGGAGGTCGATTTGAGGGGAAAGGCATAGCGAGCTAGACTTTGGCCGGCTAGAGGTGAGTAATGATTTTAAATGATGTTCTGAGGGTTTGAAAACCCGGACTTGCACAACTTGGTGCTATGTTGAGATGAGACACGCGTTCCATGACGAGCGCGGGGTCATTTGCTATTGGGGACTGTGACTTGGTCCAGTCCGGATGATATTTTACCGCGTATTAGCAATGACTTGTTGTTTTCTCTATGATTTGGGTTTATTGCCATATTTGGGGCTTACTGCCGACTGTTTGAACTCTTTATGAACTATCATCACTGTTTTCCTTACTGTTTGAAATATTATTTGAACTCAGTCCAGGTGATTTACACTGTTTCTTGAACTCAGCCATATTTACTCAAACTTGGAGTTTTAAATTAATATTTGAACTATTGTTTGAGCTGAGTATTATTGCTTTACTGTTGCTCGAGGGGCTGTTGACTATTTCTGGACTGATTTAGGCCGAGGGCCTTATGTGAGGGCATGATGAGTGAGGTGAGGAGGCTTTCAGGCCTCGTATTGATACTGTTCAAGCTTTCAGGCCTTGTTGATAGCGCTTGGGCTGTAGGAGCCCCTCCAGAGTCTGCACACCCACAGTGAGCGCGGGTACCCATCTAGAGTGATTAAATATTGAACAGTGGTAACAATGACACTGTTATACGCGTTTGGTCAGGTAACAATGACTGACCGGTCAGGTAACAATGTCTGACCAGTGGTAACAATGGCCTTGTAACACGTGTTTGGTCAGGTAACAATGGCTGACCGGTCAGGTAACAATGACTGACTTACTACTTGAGCATACTTGTTTTATTAATTGTTTTCAAAGAGATTTTCTTTCTATGTTTCACTGGTTTCTACTGTTTATCTGATGTTGCTGCTGGAGATAGCATTATTTTTGCCCTTGTGGGATTTTATGTTCTCAGTCGTTATTTAGTTTTATTACTCACTGGGTCGGAGTACTCACATTACTTCCTGCACCATGTGTGCAAAGACAGGCACAGCTGAGTTCGTACCTGAGCGCTGATTTCCTTCCAGACCAGGCGGACTAGGAGAGACGAGGTAGCTGTCGACGTCCACAGCCCCATTTTCTTCCTTATCTTCTGCATATCTTATTCATCTTCAGACTATGTTTCCAGACTTGTAGTATTTTCATCAACTCTGTAGTAGCTCGTGACTTGTGACACCCCGATCATCGGGCTGAGTTTGGGATGGTTTTTCCTCGTTATGTTACGTTTATTTCCGTACTTATGATTAATCAGTATCTATGGTTTAAACCTGCTATGCTAAGAAATTGTCAAAAGTAGTGTTGATTGTTCTGTTGGCTGGCCTTGTCTTCACGAGAGGCGCCATCACGACCGGGCGGGAATTGGGTCGTGACAAGTTGGTATCAAAGCCTAGGTTACTAGGTCTCACGAGTCATGACCAGGTTTAGTAGAGTCTCGCGGATCGGTACAGAGACGTCTGTACTTATCCTCGAGAGGCTGCAGAACCCTTAGGAAAACTTCACATTCATGAAATCCTTGTCATGCGATTTTGTTGATCTGGGAACTAAACTTCTGTGTTCTATCCTCTCGCAGATGGCGAGGACCCACGCTACAGGACGAGACGGACGTCCACCGGTACCACCTACTGAGGGCTCTAGAGGCCGTGGGCGCGGTCGTGGTTGTGGTAGGGGCAGAGCCGCGAGGGCAGCACCTGTTGCTCCACCAGTTGCTCTGGCTCAGGATCAGGCCCCAGCTACAGACATTCCAGCAGCACCTGTACAGGCACCGGCAATGCCCATTGTGATTCCGGGTCTCCAGGAGACCTTGGCTCAGATACTATCAGTTTGCACTGGCCTAGCCCAGGTAGTTTCGGCCACTGCTACAGTGGCTACCTCTCAGGCCGAAGGAGGCAGTCAGACCCCCGCCGCTCACACACCGGAGCAGGTTATGCAGGGTTTACAGACACCGGGAGCAGCTCTAGCTAAGCCGGTTGCACCAGCGGCACCAGTTGCACCAGTCACACCAGTTCAGGACTTTGTAGTCCCAGTTATGCCAGAGATGACAGCGTCGTCTTGAGAGGTTCAGTAGGCTCCAGCCTCTATTTTTCAGTGGTGCTCAGGGCGAGGATGCCCAGGGATTTCTGGACAAGTGTCGGCGTATGCTTCGGACAGCAGGGATTTTGGAGACCAGCGAGGTAGCATTCACCGCATTTCAGTTCACTGGGGCTGCCTTCACATGGTGGGAGTCGTATGAGCGGCGTAGGCCGGCAGGTGCAGCGCCTTTGTCATGGCAGGAGTTCTCCACTATCTTTTTGGAGAAGTGGGTACCACAGTCTCAGAGAGAGGAGCTGCGCAGGCAGTTCGAGTGGCTTCGNGTACAATGTTTGTCCGCCCCATTTCAAGCAAAATAAGAACTTATCTCATTCGATTTTGGCGTGTATAGATAACCAAGAGATGATCCTCCCATTTTTACACTACAAGACTTATCGAATCTCTCCGCCTCAGTCGAGATCTTACCATTTCGTACAAGAACTGAGCGAATCACGTAAATCCTTATTGCTATGCCAACGTTCGGACTTGAACGTCTCTATTTGACTTCATTTGAAATCTGAAATTTCAAATCCCGCTCATAAACCGAACCCTAGATTTTATTTTCGCCTATAAATACTCCTAAAATTTTCAGCCAAATTATTTTTTTTGGAATCGGGTGTTATAGACAACTTAACTACAATCAAAATCTCGATTACTTCCGACGAAAATACTTTGAGAAATTATCTCTCTGTGATCTCTCGATCAGTTCGCTCGAAACTAGTTTTAGATTCAATCTCGTCTGTGAGGGAGTAGATCTGAAACTTCTCAAGCTCCTGTTCACTGCACCACAGAAGGTTAGTCTTCGAGTTTTTTTCCATCATTTCTTTGATCTCCTTCTGGAATATGAATTGTATTTGCTGCTTGATATCTGTTTGGTTCATTCGTTGTTAAAAAATAATGGTCTTAGCGACTATTGTTATTCGAGTTTTGATGTTGTAGAGATTGTGACTATAGGAAATGATGATTTGCTTAGTTTTTGTTTCTATTTTTTTATGTGTTATAAAATAAGAAAACATCTCATTAGTGTCGTAAGTTTATCTGCACATGTACCTGAATAGAAAATGTATTAACATGTCTAAATGACTCTTTTTGTGCTTATCACTTAAGTTAAAAATGTTAAGAATGCAAACTTATTCCATTGCTGTAGGTATCATATCCTTATGAACTTAGTGTTATAGTTTTGAAGAAAATATTTAGTTAAGAAAATTAGTATGGTTTTCATGTTTTCAAGATTATGAGAGTTATTAAGATGAATTTGTTGTTGGATACCATGACTTTAGGATTTCACTGTCGATGTAGAGATTCTTGAGTTTTCCTGTTTAGCTTTTTGAGTGTATACATGGTATAGCTATTTAAAATTGTGGCAAGTATTCTGACATATGATAAAAATCACTTCAACTTATAGGAGATATAAGTTTATGATAGTATTTAAGCACCTGAGACTCTTTATTCTTTAAGTCATGAAGTTGAAAATAATTATGCACTAGTGTTCAGATTTCGTAGCTAGCTTACAAATGGGTAAGTATTATTTCAAAAGAAAAAGAGCGTTCTGGATTTGAGGGAATAGCTTTCATACAAGGCAAACAACTATTTTAATATGGATTAAAATCGTATCTGTATGCCTAGTAACATGGCTATAAGATTTCGTTAAATGTTGCAAGTCTCTTAGCTTTTTCTCTTTAACTATTTTGTGCAAGTCTTTATGGATTTATCAATTTGACCAGATTTTATTATGAAACTGCTCGCTAATCTTTATCTCGTTGGTTTCTTTGCATGTACACTTTGGAGCAATTCTGAGTCTCAATACGAGACTCGTTGCCGCCACGAAGTCACCGCCGCTACCATGTTTTCTCTTTTGTAGACCTGATTATTTATGTTGGGTAGAGACAAGAAAATGCCAAAGTTAATTTTGGCCATCCCTAGAAAGGGGATGTATTATCATTGTTATTCTGTTTTTTTTATTAACTGCTTTCTTATTATACATTTTACTTATCATCACTCTTAATTAATTCTTGCATGAACATGTAAGGGTAATGGATATAGTTAAACATCGAACTAGTAATTCTACTAACATCTAACTGTCTAGCAGTGCTTATGAAATCAGTTAAATTGAATAATAATTAAGTCAATATGGGTTGGTCTTAGTTTTATTCCCATTAGATTTTTTTTTACCAAGTATTTTTTCTTATCATAATAGATGTGATTGTCCTTTAAATCAATATAATGCTTTGTCTATCTATTAGATTTTTCAAACAAACAGGAAGAAAATACTTTGGCTTTCTAAACTTTCTTAGTTTCAAGCTTCACTCTTTGGGAAAATGACGTCTTTTTTTTAAGCCTCTACCCATTTTGATTCAATGTCCTCTTGAAATTAAAATCTTTTAAACCAAAATTTTGAGTTGTCAAATAACGTACAATATTTTGGTGTAATATTTTACTACTGTAGTCTAATGGTGTTACAAAGCTTTAGTTAGATTACACTAAGTCTGAAGGTAACCGCGTCTCATGCGGATCTTGAGGGGTGCCTCACACCTTCCCCTTAAGATAATTGAACACTTACCTAGAATTTTTAGGTTAAGCAGACCATTAACAGAGTTTTACTTTATTTAATTACTTTAGTCACTTTAGGTATCCTAATTCACCATAAAATAATTAGGTGGCGACTCTTTAACATTAATAAAACTTAGAATCGCCTATATGTTGTACCTTAATTTAACCAGTTTAAAATGGGGTATAACAACATCAATTGTAGCTAATTGAGGACAAATTAGTCCATTGCATACCTTAGCTCAGGGTCCGATTCAAAATTACCACTGTGGTGGATTTATAGGTTAACTAGGCTTGAAGCCATGTTCTTGTCATACCTGCAAAGTAACCAAAAAAATAGTGTTATCAATGATTATTTGTTATCAAAAGTTGTACCTTTACACAACTCCATAAACAAACCAACAAAAAAGACAAATTTTTTAAGTAAAAAAGCTTCCAAGATTCCTTTTTCGTCCCAACAAACCCTATAATATTCAGAAATACTCTGATGGACCACTAACAAGAACGAGACCCAACAAACTTCACAAAAAAAATACATAAATCTAAGATGAAATTCTGATTTGACAAAAAAAAATCAAAAACTAAACAGAATTAAAAAATATGCCATTACATGCATGACATTGCATTAAAAAGGGTTTTCACTTGAAAATGTAACGAAACAGAGCAAAAACCCCATATATTGAGGAAAATTAAACAACAATTACGACCTAACCCAGCCTTCCCCTAAAAATCCTAAACAGAGCAAAAGCCCCATATATTGAGGGAAATGAAGATCAATAAAGATAAAAGATGAAGAACAATTGAAGAAACTTACCCCACAAACTTCGATAACAACTTCGATGATGAAAATTCCGGCAACGATGACGGAGAAGAGAGGAGAGACAGAAGTGGTTCGAGTTATTTTCCTATGTGGCCATAATAAATGACCTGGAGCCTACATGGTTTAATTTTCTTGACGTGGCGTCCTACGTATAGGAGATTGTATTACACGCACTGGCAGCCTCCTGTCATAAGCGTTTACTATACACGGTTTGAAGGAGTGTAAGTGTTCAATTGGCAAATTGTTAAGTTTGGGGATCGACATGACAAAGTAGCACATGTATATGTGTCATTTAGGCTATTCTGCCTCCTTAATTTATGCTTATTTTTATATAAGAGTAATTTCAGAAACCACTATTGTTTAGTGGTTATTAACTTCCTACAGCTATCATATTCATAATTACTTCCTATAGCTACTGTTTAGTTGTTACGGTAGTGTATTCGCTGTATTCGCATGAATACAACAACAAAACACACCTAAAAATCAGGGTAGTCTAGTTGTACGCGCATGTATTCACATATATTCGCGCCATGCATTCATGAATACAGCAGTAAAAAGTGCCTAAAATCAGGGCAGTCCAGCTGTACGTGCATGTATTCACATGTATTCGCGCCATGTATTCATGAATACATCAGCAAAAAGCGCCTAAAATCAGGGTAGTCCAGCTGTACGCGCATGTATTCACATGTATTCGCGCTGCTGTATTCATGAATACAACAATAAAAAGCGCTTAAAATCAGGGCAGTCCAGCTGTATGCGCATGTATTCACATGTATTCGCGCAATGTATTCATAAATACAATAACATCAATCACCTTAAAAATAGGTATGTCCAGCTGTCTAAGAGATAGGAAAAACATAAATAGCGTATTTCATGCCTCAATGTTAGTATATACCATAAATACTTTGCTATTAAATATAAAAGGTAGCTACAGAAAATAATATTTTAAAATAATTTTAATTTATAATAAATAGGGTGTATACTTTTGCCATAGGAGGTAAAATTTCCTTTTTAAATTGCAGCCAATAAGTAATGGATTAATAACCTCCTATAGCAAAGGTTGATACCTTATTTATTTTAAATAAATACTCTTTTAAAAAATATTTCATAGCTACCTTTTGATTTTTTATAGCCAAATATCTATTTATGGTCACCTCCTACCCTTAAGCCATAAAATAAGCTTTGTATTATTTTTCTCTCTCATATCCCCTCAAATTTCTCCTATCTCCTACCCCATATCTATTCTCTCTCTCTCTCTCTCTCTCTCTCTCTCTCTCTCTCTCTCTCTCTCTCTCTCTCTCTCTCTCTCTCTACTTTCCGATGTCTTCTCCTCCGCCGGACGTTGGAGCAATTGCCACCGTCACCGTTTCGACCGTGGCTGTTATTCATTGATACCGCCGCCCTCAGCCTCCCAATCTCATTCTCTGACGCAACGTATCGGATCAACAAAAACCTCCGTTATTTCGCAGGTAATTACGTGCTAATCGTCGGCAACCGGAGGCAACAGTGACGGCGAGCGAGGATTGGATACTGATGCTGCTTCAACGAGACGACATTAGGGTTGTTCTTGAACAAAGACGACGGAGTTGGGGGCTGAGCAACTTGAATTTTCTGTTAATATAGTTCAATGTATTTCAATGTATCTTGCTGTATTTTATTGTATTCATTGTCTTTTTTTCATTGTATTTCAATATATCTCGCTGTATTCTTTGTATTTCATTGTATTCATTATCTTTTTTTTCATTGTATTTCAATATATCCCGCTGTATTCTATGTATTTCATTGTATTCACTGTCTCGCTATATTCCATGAATGTATTCATATATATTTTTTAATTAATATAATTTCTCTGAAGATTGCTATATTTTTGGGGTGTTTTTCGGTTGAGAATCTTTTTTATAACTAGAAATACAAAATTTGTGTGTTATAATTGAGTTTGTTAAGTTATATTAGGCGTCTATTATGTTAATTGATTCACTTTCCGTTCAAAAACAGTGTAATCCCCTGTTTCACGCCGTGAATACAGTTGAATACAATCGAATACAATAATCTGCCCAGCTGTAATCCCAAGTTTCACGCCATGAATACAGTCGAATACACTCGAATACAAAAATCTATCTAGCTAATACATCGAATACACTCTAAAAAATCTAAAAACATAGCTATACGAAGTAATATAGTAAATGATAGCTACAACTAGCTAATAACCACTAAGGGTGTGTTTGGTATTCCGGAAAATATTTTCCGGAAAATATTTTCTCATGTTTGGTTGGCTTAAATGTTTTGGAAAATATTTTCCTCCAATTAGAGGAAAATGTTTTCCTCCAATTAGAGGAAAATGTTTTCCCTATCAAGAGAAGGGAAAACATTTTCCAAAACTCCTTCTCAAGCTTTCCCACCCTATTCTTTACCCTCACCAACCCACCCCCACACCCACCTAACCCCACCCCATGCCCTCTCTTCAAAAATATTTTTTCCTGTCACCGCCCACCCACCCCCACCCG
>NW_017671807.1:10506-42962 GCF_001879085.1 Nicotiana attenuata
AATTTTTAGTTTACTTTTTTCGTCTTTCGGTTTACAAGTTCAAAAGTTATGAGTTCGGAGGTTTATGTATTTCGAAGTTTACGGGTTTAGAAATTATAAAGTTTACGGGTTCGAAATTTCGCTGTTTCGAAAATTTTGCGGTTCAGAAGTTTATGAAATTTGTGGGTTCGGAAGGTTGTTGGTTCGAAAGTTTATGGCTTCATGTTTATTGTATCAAAATTATTTATGAATACTCTTGAGAAAATATTTTCCTTGATTTGCGTACCAAACACCAAAAAATGAATAAGATTACTATTTATTTTCCAAAAAAATATTTTCTTGGAAAATATTTTTCTTTATACCAAACACCCTAAAACATAGTGGTTTCTGAAAGTTTCTCATAAGTAATTCTTGGTGCCAGAAACCCAGCTTGATTTGGGCTTTAAGCTAACCAAGCCCAATAACTACTATTCACGTCTGAACCAAGCCCAACAACTAGCAATCCGGATACATACCCGACTAGAATTTTTCATCAAACCGGATCCAAATTTCTACCACCTACGCCACTGATAAAGTGATAAAAATTCTGGATCATAAGTGAAAACGAGTGGCTCTCTTCTTGACCCACTTTTCATTAATTAATACTTCAGAAAAAAACCATGGCCCCAGAAACTGTGCAGAATGAAGGCAGCAATGGCGAACGCTGTCACACTCTCTAGCTCAACAATTTGGCACCACTATACAAAACCCACTTCAAGAATCAACCTCAATTTCAAAATTGGAGCATCATATTCCACCTCAGCTAATATGGCTACTGGCACCACAACAAAAGTAGCTCCTGCAATCATAGTCGGAGGTGGACGTGTGGGCAAAGCTTTACAAGATTTGGGTAATGGAGATGATGTTTTGGTTAAAAGGGGTGAACCTGTACCTATTGATTTTGCTGGTCCAATATTGGTTTGCACTAGGAATGATGATCTTGAAGCAGTACTTGAAGCTACTCCTAAATCTCGTTGGAGCGGTATGTATGCTGGACTTCCCCTTACTATACTGTTACTCTGTATTATTGTTTGATTGAGCATGGAGTTCAAGGATTTTTGAAACATGTTATAAAAACAAGTAATAAAAATTTGTGTGACTATAAATGATATTGTCAAGTGTAAAATAAAAAATTCAAAATTGAAAGAATAACAGGAGTATAATTTATTTTCCCCATTAGTACATTTCAGTTGTTTTGTTTACTACGTACAACACGATAATTTCGTTCTAAGGTGTTATGCTATATTTGTTAATATCTGTGACTTTTGATTGAAGCTAAGCTTAGGCGCTGCAGAAATTTCTGTTGTTAATAGTAGTGTTGTTGATGTGATAAATTTGTTTTTTTTTCTCTCGTGCATTGATGGTGTATTGTCCAATATTTCTAGGAGTCTTTTAGTAGATTTGAAAGAAATATTAATATGCCAATAGAAAATGTAGAGAACTTTAGTATTGCTTTTTATTTTTATTATTAAGTACGTAGTTTATTTTTATGTAAATGGAGTGATATGAATAGTGAGTTCATATACCTGATGCTTAACTTCCTTGGGATTGAGGCGTATTTATTGTGTTGCATTGTTAATGTACTATTTCCTTTTTTCTGAATTTCTTTTTGGGTGTAGTTTGGGCTAACTTATGTTTTAATGGATGATGTGACCCTGTAATAAATCTTGATGTGGCAGATTTGGTATTTTTCCAGAATGGAATGCTGGAGCCTTGGTTCCAAAGTAAAGGTCTCGGTGATGCAGACCAAGTTTTGGCATATTTTGCAGTATCAAAGCTTGGTGAACCTCCTACTGATGGGAAAACTGATACCAATCCAGAAGGATTGACTGCAGCTTATGGAAAATGGGCATCTGCAGTGGCTGCAAGATTACAGGCTGGTGGACTCTCTTGCAAGGTAAAGAATGAACTTCACATGGTATTATTTGCTCATTATAACATTATAATCATGCAGTGAAAATTCCCGTTTGATGCTATTGAATTGAAAGTTGGCTAGAAGACTTTTTTCAGAATATGGATTTAAGTTTAGTGTGCTGTATTTTGAACACTTCAACATACATGTTTAACATTAGCATCAATTTGATTTCCTCCATGATGAACTAGACTCACTTTCCCTTTATCGAAAAACTAGACTCACTTTCCTCCATTGAAGGCTTCTTATTCAACAGGGTAAGGTTGCGTACTATAGACCCTTGTGGTCCGCCCTTCCCCGGACCCCGCGCATAGCGGGAGCTTAGTGCACCGGGCTGCCTTTTTACTACTGATAGTATACCTCTTTCATTGATTGAAGACCTCTTTCATTTTATTTCATCGTGTACCTTACCAAGTGAAGTCTTTAGAGATTGCATCTCCTTTTCTAATTTTCACCTACAAGTTTACATGGTCCAGGAAGTCCATTATTCATCTTCAAGCACTGTGCCTTGTAGTAGCCTGCACTAATCCGCTACTCGGATCTGTAATGCATTTTGTGTTTGTGAAAAACCAGGTACTTGAGAAGGAGCCTTTTCAGAAGCAAATGTTGGAGAAGCTTATATGGATATGTGCTTTCATGCTTGTTGGAGCTCGTCATCCTGGAGCAACAGTAGGAGCTGTTGAAAAAGAGTATCGCTCTGAGGTGAGTGACTCATCTATGAAATCCTTTGAAAGATATCCACTTTTAATTTGCTTTTGAAAGCTTAGGTTGCATTATTTATTTATCTTGTTTCAGGTCTTAGAATCAACTACCCTAACACCATAACTCCTTTAAGACTACTGTTAGTTTCAAAATTAAAAAAAAATAAAAAAATCAAAAGAAGCCACCTTGTTTTAAGCTAAGTTGTGCGGGCTCTTCGATTTTGGTGCCGTCCCCGTCCCGATACGAGACGTGGACCGGAGCGGGAGCGGGATATGTCCCGGATTCGGTCAACTGACTCCGGTCACTTTGACCGGAGTCCATCGACAATTTGGGAGAAAAATTGAGATTTTGATTTTCAAAATAAAAAATAAAACAGATTTAGGTGAATGAAAGAATAATGTCCATCTTGGAGAATGAAAGATCGAATTCTACAATATTCATGTAAGTTTTTCTCAGAATATCTCTCAAAATTTACAATATTTTTATAGCTCTATTTTTTATTAGCCGAATCCGCGCACCCGTATCCATATCCATATCCGGATCCGCACCTCTGAATCTTATTAGATTTTGCTGAACCCGATATTTGGATCCGTCCCCGTATCGGATACCCGCACCCGAGTCCGAGCAACTTAGGTTTTAAGTGAGAGAGACAGAGAACACAAACTGATTTGTATTGCTGTTGTTGCTATAGCCTATGTAGAGACACCTTGTATGAGGTATTAGGAAAGCTCAAATAACTACTGATACTTTAATTCACTTTTCAGCTGATTTTCCCGTACATAGGATTAAGAATATGGAACGTTTGCAGCTCAGATCTCACACAGAAGATTTCACTAGTGGAAATAGAATTAACCAAAACACTGTGTATTGACGATATTCATGGTATTAGTGGCTTACATATATGTAGTGTATCAAGAGAAACTGGTTTTGGTTCTCATCAACTCTGTTTCTATTGTATAGTTACCGTAATTGTTGCTCGAGGCCGCATCAATGGAGCATAGCATTTTTATTCGGTTCTACAGTAATTCTTGGATCTTCTAATCCATGTTGTGTCAGTGTTTAGACCAACTATACATTGTATGCAATGGGGACTAAATGCACTCTGGAAAGTTCTTGTTCCAGTTTTTACCAAATTGAGTCACCCTTGTCCACATGAAAAGGCAAAGTACCACCTAACCTAGGCTGGGTTTCAGGCTCTCCGCATCACCCATTTCTTTGCTTTTCCTCTTTTTGTCCCCCTCATTTTTCCAAACTAATGTGGTTTTCCATGGCCATTTTGGTCATAGTCAAGCAGATGCTATTAATAAGAGGAGCTGAAAGTTGGATGCTTCGCTTTCTTTCTAATTGTTTGCAGCAAATACAGGTGATAATGTAGATGCCAGGACGTTATTAACTTAGTTCACTGTTTTCAGGTGTCTCAACTGATCGCTGAGCTTGCAGCTGCAGCAGCTGCAGAGAAAGGTCTAGTTTTTGAGGAAGCGATGGAGGATAGGCTGTGCGCTTACTCCCGAGCGGTTGCACACTTTCCAACAGCTGTCAAGGAGGTAAGAAATTTAGATTTCTTAATTGACATTATAATTTGAATTGTGTGTTTTAACCATCCTATTTGTCTGATGTTTGTAGTTCAAATGGAGAAACGGATGGTTCTATTCACTCTCTGAGAAGGCAATCGCAGAAGGGAAACCAGATCCATGCCCATTACACACTGCATGGCTTAAAGAACTAAAAATAGTCTAAGGTATAAAGTGTACTTGGTATATCATATAGTTTTTAGAGGCCCTCTGTTTCTTTTGGAGGATGTAGATGAGAGCTGCTGTATCATTTCATTGTAATGTGGAAGTCTTACTCCTATTTCATGTTGGATTCATCTTATTTTTCTGCCTTCATTGGTGGAAAAGCTTCTTGTTATGTGACTTGAGTCACGTAGGATAACCAGCGCTTATGTAAATTGTTTGACGTGCTAGATGAATCTGAGGTATTAAAAATATATTGTGTAAAACTATCCATTATTTATCCCATCTCCGGTTCGTTTAATTTCTCGCATATATAAAAGCTGCATAAAGTATATATGCAGTTCATGTATTAGCTGTACTTGGTTAAAACCTTGTTAATACAATTATACAAATTACTGTTAGGAAAATGGCGTTCTGATCGTAACATATGATGATTATCATGTACTATAATATAATTGAATGTTCAATCAAGCACCCAAAAAAGAGAGGAGATCCTCACATAATTGTCTGTTACTATAGTAGAACTATGACATCCTTCATTGAGCCAAACGTTCATCCAAACGAAGCTATTTACATAACAAAGCAGTGATATACTGATTAAAGATTGAAAATGTTTTTTGGAACAAATGATGCCGTACAAACCAAATACTTGTTTTAATATACACAATCTAACTTTTTATGCAATGAGCTAAGTAGGAACAAGCTGTCTATCACCCATATCCTAATGGAAGCATATGAACCAAATTCGAGATGAGGAATAATCTTTATTTGAAAGTAAATAACGATAGTCGGGACAAGTTAGTGTGTCAACGGTGCTGTATAACCTGGGGGATGAATAAGATATTGTATCTGTTAATGTATGAATGTGTTCTCTCATATTTTTATGGAACTGAAGTAAATATACAAAGACCACCTACACCATTTTTTCCACAATTCGATACCTTTTTCCGACATATCGAACCAGAAGATTAAACAAAATAAAATAGAAAAAAATATGAATGAGATGTGGAGCATGTCCCTTGATGTCCCCACTCTCCAGGCCTGTGAGATTTCTCCAAGAATTGACATTCAGTTTCATCTTTTGCAATAAACCATGACGAATTTTGTGCCCTTGTATTAATGGCAGATGTCCAACCAGCCTGGGTATTACTGTGGGCACTGGAGCTTCTGTTCCTGGTCGCAGCCTCGCAACCAAACTAGTACCCTCTCCGGGGAGATTGAGGCAATGTTTGCCTATTAAAAGCTCCCCGGGTGGGTACTCCATCCATGTACTCCTTTCATTCTTGCAAATCTATGTAACAACTGCAAACACTTTAGAACATGCTCTAACCTCCCAGCATTAGACTGTGGATTCGATGGATCAAGAAGATCAAATGTTGCCGGCGACAAGCCATCAGCTGTTGTACCAACATTTTCATTTAAGGAATAAAGCACCTTTCGTCTCAACCATCATAATCCAAGTCCTTCGTATTCTGTGTTGTTGCTCGCCTAAGTAGTTTTCCTCCATCATCATACAAATCAAGATTCTCACATGGGGCAGGGAAGATTCTTCCAATAACACGTCCTTGAACAAAAGAACATTGGAAGATATGCTTCTTCTTGTATGTTATTCCTACGGACATGTCCTGAAAAGTAATATTCTGAATAGGAATCTCAGGGCTTCCATAAATACGTGCTGGTATTCGAACTCCTTGTCCACGAATACCAGTAAAGCTTATATCCTCAATAACTGGAAGGGCTTTTGGATCATAACCTTCATCAGGATGCTCATTGTAATCAGTCTTAATTACAATGCCCACACGAACATTCTCTAGTGTCAGGTTGCGGTAGCTTACATGTCGAATATGACCACCCCTACCCGGGCTAGTTTTAATTCTTATACCTCTTTTTGAGTTCCATACAAGGAGATTCTCCACTACTATATTTGACACTCCACCAGACATTTCACTTCCAATTGATACTCCTGCACTGTTAATAATGAACGAGTCAGTTGACATTAAAACCAAAAGGACGCAGCACTCAAGCTCTGACTTAGTCTCTAGCGATGAAGTGAGAAAATAAATATGTAACCGCAAGTTAGTGATGAAAAAATTTAATGCAGCAGGGATTATGCATAACTTTTACGCTGACAGATCCAGAGAGGTAATAACAACAGGAAATGATATTTTTTTTTTTTGCAGCAAGGAGTAAACTTGAAGAAAATTATAATATAATAGGGAAACAAATATTACCTAATCATTGAGCGGACTATGAGGTTACGGATAGTGATGTTGGAAGAAGGCCGGGAATATGCAATTCCATACTGATCCCAGCCACTCTTGATTGCAACTCCATCATCCCCCACACTTATATAACAATCCTCTATCACCATATTCTCGCACGAATCTGCATAGGCCAAACAACAATATAAGATCCATCTGCTCAATATTTTTGTCTTAAAGGATATGACACAGAAAAACATACTTATGCAATAGCATTGAACATGTAAAAATGACCTAGTCTTCCAGTTTACAACCTCACAAGTCCCTCCTTCCCAAAATGAATGAACCATTTCAGACTTAAGATTATATATAGAGAGTGAGATAAAATACGGCTAGCTCTTTCTAAAATAGAAAGTAAATCTTCAGAAAACACATGCCTACCAAACAGTAAAAATTAGCATGTCTAATAATGTACCTTTTTAAAAACTAGTGTTCAATGAAACATTTGTTTGAAAAGTCAAGGAGTGGAGAGCAAAACAAGATATTTCTGCTGGTACGAAGGTATTTTATACACTTGCCCTGAATGCATTAGTTTCTAAAGAAAGGAAGTCTTGGATGAGATGGAGCAAATTTCTTCTTTTTTGACAATTATCTCTTCATATTACAAAAGTTTTTTGGTTGAGAAAGCAATTCCTACAGAGCATATGTCTATGGCAGGTCAATACAAGCATTTAAAAGATCAAAGGTGATGAAGTGGCAGAAAGCCGATATCCAAATTACAGATATAAAACCAAGGGATCAAGAAAGGCATGAAGAACGATTTCTTAATACAAGGGAATAAGGAGGACTCACCAGGGTCTATTCCATCAGTGTTTGGGGCATCAGACAATGGAGCCAAAATAGTTACATTTCTGATAATAACATTTTGGCAGTCGTAAGGGTGGAGAGTCCAGAATGGAGAATCACGGAATGTAACATCAGAAATGTGAATGTCTTTCGACCACATAAGTTGAAGAAGTGGGCCCCTTGTGTGATTCAAAAGCTTTTTGCGGTATTTCTCCCACCATGATTGGCCTTGCCCGTCAATGGTACCATTATGGCCTGTCGCTCAATTGTTTAAACAATCAGAAACATTTTCGCACTATGCTGAATCAATGTTTCAGTATCACATTTAAATATGCACTTTGTTTGGCGAGCTTGTCGCTATAGGAGAGAACATGGTGCAGAGGCAACACGCAGTTATCCGAAAACAAGATACATAGCTTATCAAGTCAATATTAGAGGCCAAAAGCAGAGATAGGGGACAAAGAACACTCTGCAGAACAGCACGCATGACAGTGACCATACATATTTTATTATTATAGTTTTACTATCTTGAGCTTCTTAACCCTATCTGTAACACAAGATATATTGGGAAACACTAGACAAACTTAATAACTTAGCATGTGCACAAATCTTGAAGAGGAATGGGTCCTTCTCACCAGGCCTTAACTACCACACAGATAACTTGGGAAACACTTCAAATGTATAGTTACTTATATTAATTTGTAAACAGTGAGAAATTAGCACTGATGCAAAATTGAAGGAATAATTGAAAAACTACTTTACAGCTTTTTAGTAAGGTATTACAACTTTACCTGTTATGACGACATCCTTAAGATTTTGCCCGTGGATTAAACTTCCATAACGTGGCCCACGACGTTCTCTTCCATAACCATATGATGGCAAAGGAGGCAATAGTGGCCAATAGCTCTCGTCCTGTTACATGCATTTAAATCCTTATAATTTAGCAACAGTACGTATATGACCTTTGACCGAGCATACTTGCCTATACTGTTGTACCACAATAGACCTAATAATTGTTCGGATGTGACAAAACAACATGTGCTGAAGTTACTTCTCAAAGAAGGAAATAAATGAACCAATTCATAAAAGCTTCAAACAGTAATCAATCTCAACCATCTAATATAAGATGAACTTTGACACATTAATAGAGACAAGATCTCATGTCAAAGTTTGCCCCAAAAGTCCAATAGCAGTTGAGTCTATTGGCAAACAACCAACTGTAGCCATCTTTCACGAGTCTGAACTATCCAAGAGTTAAATAAACTTCAGTTGATTTTATAGCATTACTGTCTGCATTTAACAGTTCTGCACATAACAAGGTCAGTACCATCTTCTCATTTCAGCATAGATGCGTAATTTTGGGCATTCCTGACAGGTGTAACTGCATTTGTTCTTCCCTAGATAAATGACTTTCTCGTGCACATGCATATAAAACAGGAATATTTTGTTTTTTCTTTACATGGAAATATAGGCATTTTATTAGCATCTGCCCTTGTTGCTTACTGCCATTCCTATACCGTCCTCTTATATATTTCTGACCATTTCCGACAGGTGTAGGTGCAAAATTCACCCCCCCCCCCCCAATGTATGCAATTTTTCATGCGTGTACATACACAATGGCAGTAACTTGTGGTTGTTGTTAGTAAAGGAACAGAAAAGGGTTATGTTCCAGCCCTATTAGGCATACTCAACAGAAAATTACTATTAGGACCTGTCCTAAATCTTTTAAGATATATTAGTAACATTAACTAGATTCCTTTTATTACCCTCCGAACTCCAGTATCCTTGAGTAACATAAAAATTGCAGAGTAAATAATAGTAGTAGTATTTTTTTCTTTAAATTTTAGACCCGTCACCACTTCTCCGTCGTGAAGTCTGACATTTCCACCATTACATTGCATGCTGAGTTGCAGGTGACCTAACATATTTGCGATCACTCTTGATCCCAAAACCCAACTATGTACACTAAAGGGGTGAACTATCAGGTCTCCGGTTGGTATTAGAACTTGAAATACAAGTAAAATGACTCGTTCTGTTGGAGTTAGTAACCAAATTTCCTGTAATTACTAATTTACTATTAAAGGTTGAATTTTGAACACACAGTACTTCTGGCCGAACTAAAAGCCGAACCTTTTCAAACAGTTTAGCACCGGGAAATTAAACGATATCTAGTACGCACAGGAAACTTACATCAATTCCAAGTATAACGGCATTTTCAGCTAAGAAGAGCGTCATGTGGCTAGTGAGATTAAATGGCGCCGTGAGCCAATAACCAGGCTCAACATTGAGCTGGCCGCCACCTCGCTTTCGAATTTCCGATATTGCCCTTTCGAATGACTTTGTATTTAAAGTGACGCCATCGCCAACAGCTCCGAAATCGGAAAGATTTAAGACTAGAGGCCGTAGCTTAGGGATGGGCCGAGGAGGTGGGCCCCAACCTCGATACATCAGAAGGCGATCCACTGCAGTCCTTTGCCAAGCGACCATAAGAATAAATCCAATGGTCCATAGAAGAGTAAGAAGAGTACGGTGAGACGACAAAAATGATGGAACCAAACGCTTGTATTCAAGTTTACGGTGTTGGAATCTGAAAGAATCTGTCATTATTTATTACAAATAGTTATAAAAATTGATGAAGGATTGAGAATCTGTGGAGTGAGAAGAGGGAAATGGAAATGAGATCAGTAGATCACAGCTTAGAGTAGTAGAGTGGAGAAGAAAGATCTCTTTTTGATTTACAGAAATGGAAAGGACCGGGGACGGTTGTTGCCTTGGCTAAGTCGGGAAAACTGACAACTTATGGGCTCCAGTTTCCTTATTGAACGTTGATGGGCTTGTCTCATTTACACAAATAGCCAACTGAATTTATTATTTATTTTTTCTAGTCAATATACATAAATTATATATTACTCTATTCGGTCCACTTTAAATAATTTTTAGTTATTTTTACACATATTAATGAATTCACCTTTTAGTATTAATTAACAATAGAATTAATCATATTAACCTTAATTTGTTAATTAAAAATATAAGAAATACTCCTAAGCAAGGGTAACTTCGAAAAAAAGATTTCCTTCTTGATATCTGGAAAAAAATTAAATATTGTGGACCACAAAAAAAGGCCAAAAAATTAATTAAATTGGGCCGGAGGGAGTAATTATATATATATATATATATATATATATATATATATGCCGATTATTTTGAGTTTAAGTGATTGGTTGAGCGATTATTTAGATTGATTCTTCTAATTTAATTGGGCTCAATTGGACTTTCTCCATCTTACTGCTTTTATGGTTGTTAGTTGTTACTAGGTGGTGCTTGCCCGTGCAGGCACGTGCCCAACATGAGGATTTTAATAGTATAAATTATGTCGTCCAAACTAACTAAAATTTTCGACCAAGTAATGAAGTTGAATATGACAAATTTAAATGCAACAATTGAATATAAAATACAATATTAGAGATACAATGGTGTGAATCTATATAGCGTAATGCATTTGACAAATGTTACAAAATGAATATTTTGGCAAAATACCCACTCTAACTTAATAAACCGCAAAAGTCGATGCCATTCCTCATCATTGCCATTCTCCTTATAGATTTAATTTGTCAACCTCCTGCAGTGGAGTGTTACATGCTATAAGCAACACCTATAAGCAGGCAAATACCTAGCTCAACAATCAGGAGCTACAAAGAGAAGTGATAACATATGCCAAAATCACACTGCCTTGTACCCTAAGACACAATTTGTAATAAGTTTGACGTTAAGAGTGAAATATTACAATCCATTTTTTTGGAAGATATAAATAGTGAACATCGTAATAATATTTCCAACTTTTGTCTTCTTTAATTGCCTATACGACATAAGTAAGAAACAATATCTATCTATACAACACAAGTAAGGTACAATTATCCCATATATTTTTTTTATACAAATCATGCAAAATATCTTCCCGTCTGAAATTTGTGCTGCCTTACAACAGTTCCTCTATGAAGGTCACTATACCGAAAGAAGCTTGATGGTTTTCACTTTGTGCATTTTTCTCACATGCACAGTAACGTTTTTTTGTTCACGGGTCCTTACTGAAAATGCAGAGGCATGGAAGCTCGGCTGCATGAATCCGCCACGTACAACCTTCTAAGGCACATTTTTGCATAGTGAACCAGGTCACATTTCACTATGTGAAGCTCGAAATATTGTGCAAAGGAAACATCTTTAATTGTAGTACTGCAGAAGGTCTTAGACATCTATTGATACCCAATTTTTCCCTCATATTTTAAATATATATACGTATACTTCCAAAATAGTGCATATGCATCATCATTTGATTTATAACCATACACAAATATTTTTCATAATTTTTAAAGACTTTATACCAATTTATTCTAATATTTTATTATATATAAATATCCAATAATTATCCTCCAAACTATTTTTATGATGACTTAATCGTCTAAACTTATCATTTATACCAACATAATGTTTAAATATTTTTCAGTGCATTTGATAATTATATTTGCATTTTTAAGGCTAAATTGCACATCATAATAGCCCATATTAATGTATAATTACATTATTTATGCAGAAAATGACTTTTTATATTTTTATAATGTTAAGTAATTATTTTTAATCATTTTAGTGCACAAATAATATTTTTGATATTTATTAATTACTTTTATAAATTATGTATTTATTAAAACATTGGGTATCTAAAATCTGGCCCCAAATTCACCTTAATTTCGGACCTAAACTACCCAGGCTTTGGCCCAATAACCCCAGCCCAATCCTAAGCGACCCAACCCAGTCCAAAACCGACCCTAACCCTTCTCAAATGATCAACGGCTCACAACACCTTTCCCCCTTTCCTTATATCACCCGACCCCAAACCCTAATCCTCATTTCTCTTCAGCCGTCGCCTTTAAACACCCATCCCTCTCACAGAAACCCTAGCCGCCTCTTAAAAAACCTCTCCGAATCCGTCTCAATCATGGAATTTTTCATGATTCTCTTACCTTTTGTGTGTTATATCGCCATCTTCTACGAATCTATGTTATCTCTTAGTACTTGCCTAAACATGGAAAATACTGTATCCCAGATTTCGGCCATGTCCCTTTTGACCACTTGAATATGGACATGAATCTCTTCCATATACTTCACGACCATGGCTATATGGGTCCGATTAGCCGAGATTTCGGCCAATCTCTTCTATCAACTAGGGTTTGAATTTCCCTTTGTTCCTTATCGATTCTTAACCGATACTTTTCCTTTTCTGTGTTTGAATACTCTTTTTCCTTATCTTTCCCTATTTTCTACTTTATTCTTTGCCTTAAATTTGACTCTAAATAATATTTGGTATTGTTTGTGTTTCCCTGTTGATTTACTGAATCCCTTTGATTTGTGCCCTAAAACCAATTCTAATTGATTCCAGAATATTTTTTCCTTATTTGTGTCTGAATAATTTGTTTTCCATGTTTACTTATTCGATTTCTACACTATATAAACCCCTCCCCTATTCCCCTTTAGGACAGACTTTGGAATCATTATAACCTCACTAGATCTAAAAGCTTTACTCTGTTATTTCGTTCTATACTTTTGTTTTGGCCGGCTGAAAGCCAAGGCCATTAAATTCTGGGCTTTTGCTTCTCGTTCATGTTAAGAATACTGTGGACTTTTGTTCTTTCTTGCATTTTTGTTTAACTGGTAAGTTACTTGACTTTTGCAATTTCATCCTTATGTGTCTCTGATTTGCATGTGTGCTTACTTCTAAATCCATGGTTTAATACGTTTTTGGGTTGCTTTTAAGCACCACTATGTTAACTTCACACACGTTTTGAGTCTCTTTAGCATTTAATTACTCCTAATGCTACTAGTTCTGAGATTATCTACACCTAATTGGGTAATCCGAATCTTCCTAAGATTGTTTAGCTAGTGTGTTGACGCCTGAATGTTCATGAATCTATTTATTTTCTTTGAATCTCTGTAATGAATGCCTCACATCTGTAGTAATCTGTGTTAAGACTTTTATTGTTAGTCATAATTTGCCTCTCTACTATTGTGTCACTCAGCATGCTCACTCGATCCCTTACCCCTTTAGTATTTGCATGTGATTCAAAACAGTTGTCTCAGCATGTTGGAACGGGTGTTTTAATGATATTAGGATAAATCTTTAATACAACTGGATCTGCTTTAGTTAATTAGTCTACTATGGCAATGCTTGAAATGCCTATATCTGCTACTCGACATGAGTTTACCTTCCATTCTGTTCAGAATCTCTGTAGTGATAGTCTTGCATATGTTATGTGTCCTAATTTGTGTTGAGACTTTTTCTAGTGGCTGTGATCTTGCCCCTCTACTAACATGTCTCTCAGTATGTCTTTGACCCACTTGATGCCCTTTTCCTTCTGTGATTACTTGGCTCATCACAATGCTGTCCTTTCTTGATAATGATACTAGGATGTATACTTAGCATAATTTCCAACCATGTTTCAACTTGTTTAGTATTGTGCATCTGTGCATAATAACCTTTGTCAATCCTGCAAACTTGTTCTTTCTTTAACTCTTTCAGTGTGTGGCTGCCTTTGTTTTAAAGTGTTGAACCTGTTTCTAAGTCTCTATTAAGCCTGCTTTTAGAATTCTGTGACTTGTTCGATTATTTGCTCTATATGCTCAATTTGGTCATGTCTGTTTAAATCCCTCAATTCCTATCTCTCAACCTTGGTCCTTTCTCTTTACCTTGTTACTTGGGCTCTTTGAGTTCTCATTCTTAGCCGGCTGAAAGCCAAGGCTATTTAGGTTCTATCATCTGACCTCCCTAGTGTGAGCACTGCTCGGGGTCCAATTGAGACCCTTGTAAACTCTGAAACACTAGGACTTGGTCCCTAGTCATTCTCTGAATTTCCTCTATCCACCTCCCTAGTGTGAGCACTGCCCTGGGTTCTTGAAGCCCTTGGGAGTTCTGACACACTAGGGGCATGGTTCAAGTTGTTCAACTCTGTTTTTCACCTACTGGCTGAATCAATTGGTTTCTGGCTGCCTTATGTCAGTGAGGATGTAATTTCTGGACTGTTGAATGAAGGCCTGGCCTGGCTGGGTGTATCTTTGGGCCTGCTGTAGGCTCCCTATAGTTATTTTACTCTGTAATTTATGCCATTCATCGGGTCTGTAATAACAATCTTGTAATAACATTTGGGGTGTTAGTAAAATTGGAAAAAAGGGGGTTTATCTTAATACTTGCATTGAAATGGGTAGAAATCCTGCCTATAGGTTCTCTACTTTGCTCAAAATGTGTTATTATGCTCAAATATGTTTAGTTGCTATAGATTTCCTTCCTATAGGTTCTCCATTTCGCTCAAATGTGTTTTGCTTTTACCTGTTACAAACCATGCCTATAGGATAGTAATACCTTAATGTGCACGCTGTATAGGATCCTGTTGATTTGCATGCTACCTAATTTACAAATTTAGATACCATGCCTATAGGATCTAAAATCAGTCCCAATTATGACTAACTTGAGCCCTTAACTATTTTTATATGAAGTCCAACATGTTTCGCATGACGATTAGTTTTATCATGTTGAGCAACCTAAGTTAAAGTCTAGAACTACCTAAATACAGGTCCAAAGCTTCCTGGACCATAGGCATGGGACGTGTAGTGCATGCATAGGATACGGTTTAGAATCAACTCGTGCGCTTTAGGTAACAACTTAAAGAAGGTAATCGGGTAGAAGGAGATAATAGTCTGTGCCTGCTGAATAATATGAGTAACACCCCATCTTAAGGGAGTTACGAAGTATTATTTATGTTGCACGGGGTGATCCTTTAGGCTAAAAAAATTTAGGACCCCCCACCTTGTTTTTAAATCAATTATTTGTGTTTAATAATGAACTTTCCAAATCCCTTGTTTTCTTAGCTTTGATCACATAGACTAATTCATATAATTGAGTTCGGCCGGGACCCACAGTTGTGGACCTCGAAGAGTGCCTAACACCTTCTCTTTGAGGTAATTTCGATCCCTTACCCGATCTTTAGTAACGTTGACTAGTCAAACAGAGTTATCTGCAAATAGGTGCCCTAGCGCACCTTAAAAGTCGTTAGGTGGCGACTCTTCTCTTTCTATACTTCCTTTAAAAGAGTTGTCACACGTCGAAACCTGATTTCGCGAGAAAAAGGCGCGCGACAGCATGGCGACTCTGCTGGGATTTTTAGGCTCTTACCATAAGTGAACTTGGTTTATATGAATTAGTCTTCTCTGATAAGCATGTCTTCATTATCTTTGCTATTACATGAATATCCCACTCCCGTTTCCTTTTTATTTGCTACCTGTACACCCTCTTCCCCGTTTTCCCTTTATTTGAACTCACATGCGAATGTCTGCTTAATTTGGTCATAACATGCGCTTTCCTTTAGACACTTTTTTAAGAATTGCTACATCATATCTCTCCCCACCTTCACTCCCTTATCTACTTTATTACAATTTCCATATTGCGCGAACTAACTTTTTCCTTGTTTTTCTTTCTTTGTATTTACGTTTCATTCAATACTGCATTTACTGCTCTCAACATGCAAAAATATTTGACAATGTGTTGTTTTATATTTGCATAAAGCATGCTCCACATCATGTTCCACTCGTGCGTAATTAATACCATCGCGACACTTGATGAGTGTCCGTGCTCTTCCTAAATCACCCTTTAAATTTGGAAAGGCTTATTTGCGGTAAAACTAGTCGATTAGCGGTGCAGTCGACGGTTCTGTGCCTTTCCCTCTCAAGTTGTCCGCTTGAGGGTACCGGTCTAGACTCTTCTAGTAACCCCTTTCTAATATCAACTGTGCATGCATCATGTCCAAACCTAGTATGAGTTAGAACGCTGTCCGCGTAAAACTCGCTAAGACAAGCCTTGTCCAAAGTCCGCCGGGATTTCCATAGTCCCAATGGGCACAATCACGATCTTTGCATTATTTGGAGAAAACATGCCAATATGTTGATCATTAACGTGTAAATAACCAAATCTAGAGGGTAAAGGGCTAACTCTACTTGTTTTGCAGAAATGAGGCACGAAGTCCTCAGGTTCGGCATGGTTCAAAATATCCCACCTTTGCTACTGGATTGGTGGGAAAACCTCACACCAAGTGACAAAAACCATGTGAAAAGAGTCCTCAGGAATTTACCCTCTATGTTAGACATTCAGCCAAACAACGCACTAATTGAGGCCGCAACTATGTTCTAGGATGAGAAGAGAGCCATTTTCCATTTTGGTGATATAGAAATGACTCCCCTTTTGGAAGAAATAGGAGGTTTCGTTGGGTTCCCGTAGGATAGTCCTGGTTTGTTGGTACCGAAAAATCGCACTCCTCGAGGATTCTTGAGAATGATAGGTTTCGGGAAAAATGATGATTTAGTCTGTTTGAAGAAGTCTTATATACAATTTGACTTCCTCTATGAGCGTTACGGACACAACAAGTCATACCGCCTCTACCATGATGAGTTCGCCATCACTTCTTTGGGTTGGACTCACCACTGAGTTTTTGTGTTCATTGTCTGTTTATGGGGATGCTGGTATTTCCAATACAAGGAGAAAGGATCCACACTCACCTAGCTATGGTCACTAAGGTTCTAATGGAGGGAATTGAGGGGCAAACTTACACTATTATCCCTATGATTTTGGCTGATATGTACCGGGCTTTAGACTGTTGCAAGAAGGGGTGTAGGAACTTCAAGGGCTGTAATTTGTTGCTGCAATTATGGTAGTTGGAACACGTTCAGAGGGGAGAATACCGTCAAGAATATTTGCGACGACCATGGAATGACCACATAGCCTATCACCATCCGAAGAGAATGACCTTGATCCCAAACAGGCTTGTGCAACCGGAGAACGATGTGAGTTGGGCACATTTCTTCAGTAATCTGACTGATGACGAGGTACATTGGATGTTCGAATGGTTCATTAGTAGTGAATTCATCATCAGGTCAAGAGTACTCCTCATCTAGTACTAATCGGATTAAGGGGAATCTATCCTTATACCCTTGTCAGAGTTATGAGACAAGCTGGGAGAAAGCAGGTTATACCACGAGTTTCCAAAATGGTTCAGTACAAGGAAGACTTCCAGGGGAACGCCATTCCATTCAAGTTTGAGGCACAACACATGTGGCATCAAAAGATCATTGTGGAGAAACATACCATCGAGCCAGATCGGTATCATACCGGCCATGTGCACTTCTATCCGTAATGGTTGGTAGATGATATAGAAGGAGATGTTAAGCCAGGCGTTAATCTGAATAATAGGGTTGTAGACGACGCTGCTAAAGCACAAGTCAAATACAGGATGTTGCACAAAAGGGTTTTCGAGTCTAAAGCCAGGCATTTGGAACAACATAAAGCGGATATGGAAGCAATCAATGAGTGGAGAGAAATCGCTACTAAGTCGACAGAGAGGTTGGAATATTTAGAGCAGGGGTTAATGGAGCTTGAAGGAAAGATGAGAAATATGGTTGCAGGCTGTCAAAACATGGATGGCAATGAAGGAGGGCTCTTAGCAATGGCATATCTTCTGTTGGACATGCGCGGCCTGGGCAATCTGATCGATGAGGCAAAGATGGCCAAGCATGGAGAAGGTCCCTCTGGGACCAAATAGATTAGGAATTATGTTTCACTTGCTTTCTAGACTGGTTTTAGGTTTTGGTTGTAATAAGTCAAATGCCATTAGTGACTCTTTATAATTATTGTCGTTTTAGTAGAGATTTGGTTCATTTATCGTATTAATGAAATGACGCAGTTATTGGCATAGGTTTTTTCCAAAATTTATATGTCGCTTAGGCCTACCTCGGGCACAATGAGGTCCCCAAATTAGGACGCGAATTTATAATTCCGCAATATATGTTTAAATACCGTAAACATCCTTTTAATTCTGACTTAGTTACCTTTTGTTTTTCTTCTTTTATTTATTTGTTTATTCCCATCCCCTAAGGTTGTTCGTGTATTCTGGCATCATAAGCATATCATACTAGATCTGAAGCTCCTCCACCTCCTCCTCCTCCAAGTGATCCTAATAGCAAAGGAAAATCCAGAATGGATGATACAAGCAATATCAGGAAAGACAATATTACGCATGAACAGAATATCGAAACTTCAGATGGTCGAAGCACTCCAGCACAGAATGACTTGGTTTTACGGTTGGAACAAAAGATATTGGAGTTACAAGGGGAATTTGAGCAGGTCCGGAACTTGGCAAACCTTTCCCTTACCCTGAACGTCCCCGACGTCAACCAACAAAATTCCCAAAACCTAGCACCTCCCTAGAACACACATAACCAACAAAATCCTCCCGCACCTAATCAGTATGCCACACCTCCTCAAAACCCCAATCCTCCACCAGTATCGACTCCTCCACAACATCATCATCATCCAACCTAGTATCCACAAAACCACCACCTACCACCTACCACACTCCTCAAATTGAACCACAACCTACCCCTAATCCCCAAAACTCAACCAATGACCACCACTACGCCCAAATTCCTGGAGTCCATCAAAGAAACCCTATATGCATGGAAACCTTACCCCACACTCCACAACAAACCCTATACATACCTGAATCCGCCGAGAAGGACCTGCTCATCAAGAACATGGCAGAGGATCTCAAGAAGCTTACTAGTCGAGTTTAGGGTATTGAAGGTGGTAAAGGCATCAAAGGTTTAAATTATGAAGATTTGTGTATCCAGCCAGCCGTAGAACTACCAGAGGGTTACAAACCTCCTAAGTTTGAAATGTTCGACGGAACATGTGAGCCGAAGGTACATTTGAGAACATATTGTGACAAGCTCGTAGGGGTTGGTAAAAACGAAAGAATCCGCATGAAGCTGTTCATGAGTGTAGACATGCGATTTTTGACCCTCCCCAATATTTTTTATATTTTAGCATGTAAATATTTAATCTAGGCCTAATATAGCTATTTCAACTAATTTTTACTCTTTTACGTTATTTTAATACAAGAAAATGAAAATTACAAAAAAAAATATTTTATTTTATGCACCTTTCATAAAGTAAAAAATATACACAAAATAAGTACCTTATTTTTACCTTTATATAATCTTAGAAAATACAAAAAATATATGTATAATAATTTCATGTTTTAATATAGTTTAGTTTAATTAATTAGAATTTGTTTTTGCATCATGTAGTATAGTTATCTTATATTAAAGGAATTTAGCTATGATTTTGAATAATAATTTTTGGACTCTTCTTAGCCCAAAATTGAGACACAAAAAGACATGGTCCAACCCAATTACCCTTAGCCCATTCTTCCCAACCCATTAGCCCATTTAAGTGCAAGATTTAATCCTCGCCATCTATTTTCCTTCTAATCCAATGGCCATCATCCCTTTTCACTTCCATATAAAATACCCAATTATAGAAACCCTACCCCAAGTTTTCAATTCCTAGACCTAGAGCTAACCAAAATTCCTGATTCTAAGAACGAGCAGCCACCCACCTGGGGAATCTGAAAGAGCTCTTCCCAATTTCCGATTGTGACTCTTTCTTCAAAGAAAAACGCAACAGCTATGGAGCTTCAGGACAGTCTTTGAACCAGTGCCAAATCACCCATTAATAGCCACAAAATCGTCTCCAAATCCCACCCAAAAATTGCTAAAACGCAGCAGTCCAAAGCCACCAAACCTCCCGTTTTGGTTTGAATTTGGAGTCGGGTTCGAGTTTTCCGGTGCCGGTTTCGATTTGTTGTCCATTTGGTGCGAGAATTCGCGATTTTATTTGCTCATGTGTTGAAGAAGAGCTTCATCTATAAAAGATTTCTTTTCTTAACCACTGTTTCCATTGCTTTTCCTTTATCATGTTTCCTTTTGATCTGTATATCATATTTTTGTTATCTACCTTAAATGATTCATTGTTCTGGGTTTTGTTTTATTTGATTTGAGTGAGTATCGGTAGACTATTGATTATTCATTCTATGTTGGCTCATGAAATTTGGAAATTGGCCGAATAAATATGTTGGTGTGGACGATTCAAATACATTTTGTCAAATTAATGCCTTATCTGTTGAGTGTGGCTTTGGCTTTGAGCTTTATTAAAGTGCAAGTTTAATTAGTAATAGGTTGTTATTGTTGTAAGCTCAGAAAATAATAGAGGAATTCCTTAGGAAGTGGAGATATGTTGATGGGAAGTATTATACTCTAGAAAGTGTGGAAGCTATTGTACTTTGCTCGGAAGATTTTAACAATCAGATTTTCCTAGGAGTTGATAAGTGCTGGAAATTGTTAAGCTCTATGTGACAACTTTTTTTTGGGGGGGGGGGGGGGAGGATTATGAAAAATCTAGATTTTGCTATCTCTTGGGTTGACAAACAATAAGTTTTCTTGCTTCATTCTAGTAAGCAATGATCAATTATAAATTCTTTGTTTATTTTTGTGTCTACCGCCACTCCACTTTGAGCATCACTTGAAATCATTTTGTGATTCTCGTAATAAACTTTGTTGTCGTAAAAATCTGTTGTTGAGGTTCTATTTCTATGAGTTGAAGTTTCTTGGGGTTTATGGTTGAGTATATAGTCTAATAGACCCATTTTAATAAGACAAAAGCTAACACTTTATCCACAACAATTTCAATAATCCATGGCCCTCATGTGAATAATAGTAATTCTTTAGGAATTGAGGTGTGCCATTAGTTGAATTTTCCATGACCCTCGCAAACTTTGTTATTAATTTGAAAGTGCGCAGTTGCTTTAGGCGCGTAATTTAAATTAACTTCCTTAAACTCGGGTGCGCATTTATGTGACCCAAATCCAAATCTCAACAACGTTAGATAAAATGTGTCGTGGACTGCGGGTGCATTTATGTGACGTGGTTCAAGACGTGTTTTAGATGACGTTGAATCTTTCCTAAAAAAAATAATTAAATAAAAGCGGTTATAAAGTTAAAATTGAACCATAGGTTAAAGCACATGTTGTAAAATCAGATAAATAAGCCAAATACGACAGTTGAGCGACCGTGCTAGAACCACGGAACCCGGGAATGCCTAACACCTTCTCCCGGGTTAACAGAATTCCTTACTCAGATTTCTGGTTCGCAGACTGTTAACAGAGTCATAATTTTCTCGGTTCGGGATTCAACCGGTGACTTGGGACACCATTAATCTCCCAAGTGGCGACTCTGAAATCTTAATAATAAATCCCGTTCCAATTGTCCTTCAAGTGGAAAAATTCCTTTACGCCCTTTCCCGAGTGTAGTGAAAAAGGAGGTGTGACAGCTCTGGCGACTCTGCTGGGGAAAAGAACCCAGAACTTTGGTTCTGGGTTCAGAATTCAAGCTTAGATATATTGTTGTATTTGGCTTTATCTGATTTTCCTACATGTTTCATGCTAAGTGTGCAAAATGTTGCTTTTTACCGCTTTGATGTTATCTGAATTTATATAACCTGTGGCGAAACCCTTCTTTTCTCATCTCTGCGGATGTGCTCACTGGTGGAGACTCCCTATTCTGTTAGTGTCATACCTTAAAATAAGAAAGAGGCCGGACAAGTTACTAAGCCGGATGGCCTTTTGGTTCCCGGTACGTAGCCCCCTCCTCGACTCGAGTTGTCCGCTCGGGTACATAGTCTAGAACCTATACCCAGGTTTTGAACCTAGAATAACTTGACCTCATGCCGGTTCCCTAATAGGAACGCTTATTTGCATCACGTGCATATGACTTAGGGGACTCAACACAGGGGTTGGGTCCGTCTAGGACAGGTGTACCCGGAATAATGGACCATCCTGATGCATCCTACTTGTGCATTTATCTGTTTTGGACTTGCATGCTGAACGGCTTTGAATATCTGGGAAAAATTGAAAAAAAACAAAAAGAGAAAAAGAGAAAATAGTAGTGTGGAGAGTTAATTACCTATATTAGAAAAACCAATGTCCAAGTAGTGCCGAAATGCTGCCAGCTTTTTGAGAAAATGAAAGGAAAAAAGAAGAAAAGTATTTTTTTTAGTTTGTTTCGTTTGCCAATGGAAAAGAAAAACAAAAAAAAAGTTTTATTTTCAAATTAGTTTGTTTATTTGCCACTGAAAAAGAAAATATAAAAAAGAATCTTGCTTTCAGAAATAGTGTATTTGCCAACAAAAACAAAAAGAGTCTCGTTTTAAAAAATAGTCAGGTTTATTTGACCGAACTACGCTGGTTTGATTCTCACCGGATGTGAGATACGTAGGCAACCCCCATCGGGTCCAACCTCCCCTTTTTCAAAATAGCCAAATATGCCAAAATTTTTAATTTCGTCATGAATAAGTCGGGTGCCGCCATTCTTGTTTAAAATAAGCCGAATGTCCCCAAAAAGGGCGCCGGAAGGCTGTTTTTGCAAGAACAGCCACCCTGAGTCAGTTTCAACGGTTAGCAGGCACAGCCTTAAAATCTTCTCCCTGAAGTGCTGAAAGGCCGTAACTGCAAAACCGGCCGTTTGTTTTAAATTGGAAATTTGAACAAAAAATAGTGTCATTTTTTTCCTTTTTAGGTCAAAATAAGTGATTAATCACCTTAATAAATGTGCAGGATGAGCACGACTCAAAATGAACCTTTTCCAATCATGCATAAAATCCCTTTGGAGTTGCGTGTTTGGTGGAACGACCTAGGAGGAGAAGGGCAAGATGAAGTCAAAAAATATTTGAAAGGGCTTACCGGTTTGTTGGAGATTGTGCCTCGGGGAGACATTATCAGAGCATTGGTCACATGCTGGGACCCGGCACACAACGTGTCCCATTTTTCGGACTTTGAACTTACCCCGACCTTAGAAGAAATAGCGGGCTACATTGGAAATGATGAGGTTCCTTTAAGGCATAAGTACTTGGTTGCCGCGAGAACTGTAGCTGTGCACCGATTCTTAGATTCACTGAAGATAAGCAGGACGGTCCACAACGCAGATTTGGCAAACGGCTTTTGTACTCCACACTTCATATACCACAGATATGGCCACATAGGAGGGTTCAACAACCCGAAAAACAATATATGTAGCAAAGGAAACCGCCAAAAATGGGACGAACATAGACGTTTTGCTTTTATGGTGGTCTTTTTGGGGCTTTTGGTATTCCCGAGGAAAGATGGGAACATTGACATAAAAATAGCCGGGGTCGTCAGCACTCTACTCACTCAAGCCAAAAGCACTCTTGCGCCCATGATATTAGCCGAAATCTTCCGCGCTCTTACAGCCTGCAAAGCCGGAGGAGACTTCTTCGAGGGGTGCAATCTATTGTTGCAAATGTGGATGACCGAACACCTGTGCCATCGTCCTCAGTTCCTGAGTTATGGGTCCATAAAGAAAACATGTATAGAGGAGTTTTACACAAGGATTAAGGGGGTCAGCTTGCCCGAGGGATTCACGGGCTGGACATCATACTTTCGGTCCCTCACCGCTAGTCAAATAGAATGGACGTTTGGATGGTTGCCTGTTGATGAAATCATATATATGCCAGCGACGGGGCCGCACTTCCTTTTGATGTGTCTTAAAAGCATTCAACCTTATGCTCTGTATCGGGTTTTAAGGCAACTCGGGAGATGCCAGATAGTGCCGAAAGACGACGATCTTAGCATCCAAGTGATTGAGATTGGTCCTGATGGACAGTTTCCTGAAGCAAAGGTCCGCCAGGTTTGGAGCGAATGTCAATACTTGGCGGCAAATACCTGTGTGCGGGATCGATCTAAAGGAGAAATGTCACCTGAGTACCATGCCTGGTATAGAAGGGAAGTTACATTTGGGAGGCCGGCTAAAAGACCTCACCTCCAGGATTTTGCTGAATCATCGCAAGAACAGTGGGCTTGGTTAGCTAAAGAAAATGAATACAGAGCCCGCATAGGATCATTGGAAAAGCAGGTCCAAGACCTCCAGTTTGAAAACAGCGTGCAAGCCGCGGCTGATGAGGGTGAGAGAAAGAAATTGGCCAAAGAGAATGAAGCCTTACGAGCCCAAATCCAAAAAATGAAGCTAGCGGCCGAAAATCCCGTCAGGAGTGCCAAAGATGCGAAGCTTATAGAAAATTTAAGGCAAAAAGTGAATGACTACAGTTTTGATCTCAATAAAGCAGAAAGGGAATTAGCTAGGGTTCGAAAACAATTGGCTAAAAATGCAGAAGAACGGGCTCGCATGGTTAAGCGGTTGAAAGACGAATACGATAATGAGGTCACGGGATTGAAGAAAAAGGTCATTGCCACAGAGAACAGAATGATCAAACAGGCAAAAGAATTCAATGTTGAAAGAGAGCACTGCTATACGGCATTGGCACAATTAGAAATGGACTTGCAACAACTCCAGGAACAAAATCAGGTAGCTGAGCAGACTTTGGAGGCTAGGGCCCAACAGATAGGGCAGTTGCTTCTGCTTCAAGAAAAAGGCAGAATCAGAGAGAGAATCTTAACCGTTGCTCACTCCATTACTAGGAAATGCCAGGTGTGCGAGAACATGACTCGTACCACCTTCTTTGCATCAGTGATGATATTTGTGAAGCAGATAATGAGTGACCTGGACAGACTTCAAGGGGAACTTGCATATAGGCCCGCGGCGAGACCGAACGATGTCCCGCAGGCACCAGGAGCTTTAATGTATTCATGATTGTCCTTTGAGTCTGTATTTCCTTTGCTATTAGAGGTTGTCATTTGAGTCTGTATCTCCTTTTCTACTAGAGTCTGTCAATTGTCTGAGTCTGTATTTCCTTTTCGTTAAAAGTCAGTCAGTTGATTAAGTCTGTATGTTCGTTTAAAGTAGAATGGGGATGGTGGAGTCTGTAGTTCTTTTCTACATTAGAGTCCGTTAGTTGTTTAATCTGTCAGTTTTGAGTCTTTGTAATAGACGTATTTGCTATCAATAAAATTGAAATTCCCAAAAAATATTTTGCTTCTACTTTACATTTATTCTTCCAGAACTACGCTTGGTCTAATTCACGCGGGGTCGTGATACACAGGCAATCTCCATAGGATTCGACCGTAACTAAATAAAAAAGGAAAAACAAGAAAAGAATAAAGGGAAAGAGGTGAAAAACAAGAGAGGAAAGAAAAACAAAAGAGGGAAAAAGAAAAACAAAAAGAAAATAAGAAACCAAACAAAAGCAAACAAGAGAAAATAAAAAGGGAGCAAAGGAAAGAAAAGAGCAGAAACACAATTTTGAGGAAAGGAGCGAATAGGAACAAGGAAAAACCAAGGCAAAAGAAAAAGAAGGAAAAGAAAAGAGGGAAAAATAAAAGAAAAAAAAACAAGAGAAAAGAGAAGAGAAAGGGTCCTATTGGAAATAAAGAAAAATGAAAGCCGGGATGACGCATGCAACCAAGCGAAGTCATAATAGAAATGGTTAACTGCTTAGGTGCATTCATTCCCCAAATGTGCGGTTATCTATCTGTTAACGCTCTAACTGCTAACAAAGTTGTTGTCGATGATGAGTCCAGGCAGGTGGTTTAGTTGGTTGTCATCCTGGCAACCCATTCCTACAACACCCGGTCAAAAAACAAACTGAACATGACAGGCCAAAAATCAGATACCAGTATCATGGACCCGTCAAAAGAGGTAGACGTGGTGGATGTCAAAGCAATGAGGGAAGAGATGTATAAGTTGAGGCAGCAGATGGCCGAGATGCATCAGGCCTGGGTTAAGGGTCAGCCGGCGCCAGTTTATCCCGCCAATCCAGCATATATCCCACCTTTGGCTCAGTCCCAAGAGCCTCCTACTGTGAATTCCTCGCCAACTTTCCCTTTCTACCAACAGAGTTATGGCACCACCTCCTATCCTCCCCAAGCTCCACTACCCAAACAAAACCTTCCTCCACCAATCACCCCTGTCTTTGTGGCGCCTCCACCTGCCACATTGCAAAGATCTTCCAGTGAGCCATTGTGTCAAACTCACGACAGCCAGTACTACCCTCCTGAGCCTACCTTTAAAGCTCCTGAGCCATATTCCTACACCCCTCACTTTGAGCTCCCGGTGGAAACTGACAAGCCGCTTAAGAATCCGGAACAGGAAGAGATGTTTCGAAAAGTAAAAAGCCTGGAGCAATCCTTCAGGAACATGCAAGGATTGGGTGGCCAAGTCAGTGTGGCCTACAAGGATTTGTGCTTGTTTCCCGATGTCCAGTTGCCAGCAGGATTCAAGCTACCCAAGTTTGACTTATATGATGGACATGGTGATTCGGTAGCCCATTTAAGGGGATTCTGCAGCAAAATGAGAGGAGCTGGGGGAAGGGATGAATTATTGATGGCGTACTTTAGTCAAAGTCTCAGTAATGCGGCCTTGGAATGGTACACGCGACAGGATCATGCCCGATGGTACACGTGGGATGATTTGGCCCAAGCGTTTGCAGGCCACTTTCAATATAATCTCGAAATTGTCCCGGACCGTCTGTCACTGACCAAAATTGAGAAGAAGCCCGGGGAAAGCTTCAGAGAGTATGGTTTCCGGTGGAGAGAGCAGGCGGCAAGAGTCGATCCTCCAATGAGGGAAAGCGAGATGGTTGATTACTTCCTGCAGGCTTTGGAGCCTACCTACTATGGTCACTTGGTGTCAGCAGTGGGAAAATCTTTCAACGAAGTAGTGAAAATGGGAAGTATGGTGGAGGAGGGGCTTAAGTCCAACAAAATCATGAGCTATTCTGCAATCAAGGCAACTACCCAGGCTATCCAGAGCGGCACTGGAGGGGTAGTGAAAAAGAAAGAAGATGTGGCAGTAGTTGAATCAAGAGCTTGGTCCAGGGGCCCATCACCATATTACAACCAACCTCGACCCCATCCCCAAACCTACCCCCACACTCCATATAGCCCACCACAACACTATCCCCACTTCTCTGTCCACCATGCCCAAACATACCCCCAACATCCTACCCATGCGCAATGGCGCGCACCCACCCCACAAAATGCTTACCCAACTCAAAACACCTACCCACCCCCAAGAGCCTACAAGAATCCCCCTGGAGCAGGTTTGCGGGCCAGCCAAAATTTCAAGCAAGAGAGGGCACAGAAGCAGGAAACTTTCACCCCCTTGGGAGAGTCATATGCAAACTTGTTTGAGAAACTAAAGCAATATAACCTGATTGCACCCATTCCTCCGAATCATGTGGACAAGCGTGCAAGAGGCTTTGACCCTTCTAAAAGGTGTGAATACCATTCCAATGTCCAGGGGCACGATGTCGAAAGTTGCCGGGATTTGAAAAGAGAGATAGAAAGAATGATTCAGGAAGGGATAATTGCGGTCCAGGACAGTGCCACCCAGAACATTGCACAGAAGCCTTTACCTGCACATGATGATGCACATTTTGTGGGGAAGATCCATGGTGACAGGGAGTATGAGAACCCTCTCGGAAACTTGTTGAATGAAGTCAATAATATTGAAATTGGTGAAGGTTCCAGCAACATTGATGCGAAACTCAGTGGTTAAGATGTCATGCTTGGTAATTGGGAAGACGCTCCATTTCTTGGTCAGCCGGAGTGGAGTTTTGGTGGTTTATTTTGTTGTCATTTCTGTTGTCCGGGTTATTTCAGGGTTGTAATCCGGATATTGTCTTGTGACTCAAACCCTTCTATCTTTTCACTTTGCCGTAATAGCTTGTTTAGTGCTGTCTAGGTTTGTCTGTTTGTTCTGTTGTTTAAACCCTTTCACCGTCAGTCTAATGCAATCTTCTGTTTCCTGCCATTTCTAGTCATTTTGTTTAGTTTTATTCTCCTTTGCAAATCCTTTCTTGCTGGTTCTGGTGACATGACATGCACGCATAATTCTCAGCCTGGTTGTAAAAGTCAGTTTAGTAATGAAGCAATAAAATAATGTTGAAGATGTAAGGACAGTCGAGGGATTTTGAGATCACCTCGAGCCCAAATTGTGTGAAATTGGGGCAGACGGAACATAAAGAAATACTGTTGAAATGCATCATGCCACATCGGTTTGAAACCAAAGGCAAGTTTGCCCCAAGTCTATCGGGGCCGTTCATGGTACCGAGATTGTTGTCCAATGGTGCTAGGTAATTGACAAATGTAGAAGGCTAATGTGTGGATATGGTTAGTAATTCTGGTGCAATCAAAAGTGTTATGTGTGTTTTCCTCAGCTTGTTTAACTGTGTAGTTTGTACTTGGCATATTTTGAAGATTGGAATGACGAAGGCGTTTTATTCTGCTATCCAAACACTTTATTCTTTGTTACCCCTTTGAGCATCGGTTATTTTCTTGCATACCCCTCTTTCGGAATCAATAACAAAACTCGGAAGCCCGAGCAGGGAAAATCGGCGGAGAAACAAGAGAAAAACAGTGAAAAGAAAAGAAAGAAAAGAAAAGAACAGAAAAGAAAAGAAAAGAAAACAAAAAGAAGAGAAAAGAAAAGAAAAGAAAAGAGAAGGAAAAAAAAAGAATGAAAAGAAAGGAAAAGAAAAGTGGAAGAAAAGGAAAGACCGCAACAACGAACGTAGTTTTATGACCTGAACTACGTTTGACTTGATCCCGAAAGGGTACGTAGGCAGCCTCTCTCTGAGGTTCAGTCACACCGAAATAAAAGTCCAAAAGTCCCCAAGAAAGAAACTGGGGCAGAAGTTGTGGTTGTTGTGGGAAATCTGATTCCGAAAGTTGTAATTTGGAACCTATGTTGAATAGTTTTGAGCCTTTTATACCATTTTTTTCTAACCCTATCCAAAAGCCCACATTACGGTCCAAAGGAAGACCTTCTGATCAGTCTTCGAGAGATGCCAAGTCAAGCGAGTAGAGGTGAATCATATCAGGGGCAACACTCCGGTCCAAATGAAGGAAATGAAGAATGAGAGAGTCTTGTTGATGAGAGCCCTCACGGGTATCCCAAGGCGACGAAAGTTGAGAGAAATCAAAAATGAGAGAGTCTTATTGGTGAAAACCTTCACGGGCACCATAAAGCGATGGTGAGTTGAGAAAAAAGACCAAAATGAGAGAGGCTTGATGGTGAAAACCTACGGGCACCACAAGTCGAATAAGGATTGTGAATCAGATCGGGCAAGCGGAGCATTGAAGCCCAGTTTCACGGCGAAAAAGTACAACAAGAGCCGAACATTGGATTTGCTAAACAGAGTAGGCTGCAGGTGCATGTCAAGGTCGTTAGAGTCGGTATCCACATCTGATGGGTTGCTACTCTGTAGGTTTCTTGTTAGGAATTGTCGCTTTCCATTACTTTATTCCTCCTACCTTGTTTTACTCCCTATTCCTGGGTCTGTTAGTCAAAACAGGTGAGAAATGACTTCAAAATCTACCACCAAACTTTCCAATTAAACAAAACTAGATCTGGTGAACACATCAAGGCATCAAGTCAGGAGAAAACAGCAGGCACAATGAGTTGGCCACAATTAACATGCTTTGGGATTCGTGTAAAATACAAGGGTTTGTCAATTCAGGAACAATGCAACAGATGGAGGATGTTTGGTGAACGGATCAGAGATATTTTCTGCGTTAAGGGTAACAAAGAAAGGGGTTAGCAAGGTCTCCAAGTGAGAATCGGTTATCAAGGCAAGTGAAGGAACAATACAACTTTATGTCCGAGGCCAGTGATTAAGTCAAGAAAGAACATCATGTACATGAAGTGGGAGCAATAGACGTGCTTGGGATTCATATGAGACATAAGGATTAGGGGAATGCCAGTTCATGCAATGCAACAAGTAGAGGATATCAGGAACAAGCAAGATCTTTGGGTGGGAATCAGTCATCTTGGCAAATGAGGAAGCAGCCGCCTCCAAAGTTCAAGGCCACAAACTAACCACCACATTTTAAACTCCCAAGTTTTCTTTGTTTGAAATAGGAATAAAGCAGTGCAGGAAAGTTGGTTCAACAATAAGAATGAAAAGAAAGAAAAGAAAAGGAAGAACAGGAGAACCGACAAAAGGGAAGTTTCTCAAATCTTCGCCCTTGACTGGCTTGTTAGCGTGCACAAAATGCTGCCATTGCTTTTCACATTTTATCCTAGTCTGATGAACTTTCTCCTAGGATCAAAATCTTAGTCTGATGAATCTTTCTCCTAAGGTAGAAAATCTTAGTCTGATGAATTGTTCTCCTAAGATAGACAACCTAGTCTGATGAATTTTCTCCTAGGATCAAAATCTTAGTCTGATGAATCTTTCTCCTAAGATAGACAACCAAGTCTGATGAATTTTCTCCTAGGATCAAAATCTTAGTCTGATGAATATTTCTCATAAGATACACAACCTAGTCTGATGAATTTTCTCCTAGGATCAAAATCTTAGTCTGATGAATCTTTCTCCTAAGATAGACAACCTAGTCTGATGAACTTTCTCCTAGGATCTAAATCTTAGTCTGACGAATTGTTCTCCTAAGATAGAAAACCTAGTCTGATGATCTTTCTCCTAGGATCAAAATCTTAGTCTGATGAAATTTTCTCCTAAGATAGCAAGATAACGAAAAGACCTAGTCTGATGAATTTTCTCCTAGGATCTAAATCTTAGTCCGATGAATCTTTCTCCTAAGATAGAAAACCTAGGCTAATGAACTTTCTCGTAGGATCAAAATCTTAGTCTGATGAATTGTTCTTCTAAGATAGAAAACCTAGTCTGATGAACTTTCTCCTAGGATCTAAATCTTAGTCTGATGAATCTTTCTCCTAAGATAGAGAACCTAGTTTGATGAACTTTCTCCTAGGATCTAAATCTTAGTCTGATGAATTGTTCTCCTAAGATTGACAACCTAGTCTGAGGAATTTTCTTCTAGGATCTAAATCTTAGTCTGATGACTCTTTCTCCTAAGATAGACAACCTAGTCTGAGGAATTTTCTCCTAAGATAACAAAAATAGTGACCTAGTCTGATGAACTTTCTCCTAGGATCAAAATCTTAGTCTGATGAATCTTTCTCCTAAGATAGAAAACCTAGTCCGATGAATTTTCTCCTAGGATAATAATTTTTAAAAATAAAAGAAAGAAAGAAGGGAAGTCTGAATTTGAAACAAAGAGGGGTCATTTTTTAGTTTTCTTAAGATTATCAATGTTTAGTTTTAGTGAAATCAGGGGCCCCGCCTGGAGAATAGGGTCAGTCTTTACTTCAGTCAAGCTTAGTTTATAGTTTTCCGCAAGCTCAATCACGTTTAGGAGATGCACATCCTAGTCGAGTCATTAATTTTACTCTCATATTTGCATCCTTCATCAGCAACGCAGGTGATTTATAGTTTTGTTAACACTCACAGACTTTGCCAATATCAAACTGGGGCAGGAAAATTTCTTTTGTGTTGTCTGTTTTGTTGTGTAATCAGGCGCCCACCTGGAGAACAAGGGAAAACAACTCAAGTTTTAAGGGAAAACAAGTCAAGTTTTAAGGGAAAACAAGTCAAGTTTCAAGGGAAAGAAAGACAGTTCAAGTTTCAAGGGAAAGGAAAACAGCTCAAGTTTTAAGGGAAGACAAGTCAAGTTTCAAGGGAAAGAAAGACAGTTCAAGCTTCAAGGGGAAGAAAGGCAGTTCAAGTTTCAAGGGAAAGCAGTTTCAAAGAAGACTGTTCAAGTTTAGCAATCAGGCGCCCACCTGGAAAAAGGGAATTCAATTCAGAATGCAATTCAGGTCAGCAACAAAAGAAGCTCGCGTCAAGAATGCGAGTCAGCAGTCTGAGATGATCAACAGAAGTTACTCACAATCCAGAATAAAAAGAAAGAAAAAAACAAAAAGAAAGACAAGAAGTGAATCCAAATGCAGAAGTTAATGAAAGATGTGAGCTGCTCAAGACAAGGTTGAGGTCACAAGCTCTCCATGTCCCGTCTTGGTTTGAAAAGCTGAAGAAGATTGAACCAACACCTGCGGCTAACAAGCATCAAGATTCAGATCAGGGTCCACATGAAGCACCAACCAAGACTCAAGATCAAGCTTCAGAAGACTCATAGATAGGAATCTTGTAACTCGTAGCTGATAGGCTTAGTTAGTCTTTTTCATTTTTGATTTTGATGTAATAACGGGACCGCGGACCAGAACCTCAGCGGAACGGCACCTCGACTGGCTCTCCACCTCGGTACTCCATCACCTCATTCACTTCTGAACTACACGTGGCCTGATTCCTTTATAGCCAAGGATATGTAGGCAGCTCAGATACCA
>NW_017671807.1:42970-81054 GCF_001879085.1 Nicotiana attenuata
GGTCACCAATGGACAAATGTTGAGGCTGGACCCTCCATCAATCAAAGTCCTGGTGATGAAATAGTCTTCGCATTGCACAGTGATGTGCAACGCTTTGTTGTGGCCTAAATCTTCAGGGGGAAACTCATCCTCGTGGAAAGTGATCTTATGACTCTCCAATATCTGCCCGACCATGTTTGCCATCTCTCCACCAGTTATGTTACTGGGTACATACGCCTCGTTCAGTATCTTCATCAGGGCATTCTTATGTGTCTCGGAGCTCTACAGTAGAGCTAGAATGGAGATCTGCGCTGGTGTTTTATTTAATTGATCAACAACTGAGTATTCCTTCGCCTGTATCTTCCGCCAGAGATCATCGGGCCCATTTCAATAGGCCGTCCAGAGGCTTGCTTATTTGATTCAACTAAGTGCTCCGGAGTATAAATTCTGCCTGTTCTGGTCATACCCTATGCTGCAATTGCTTCTCCAGACCTAGTTTTCCCCTTCCTTCTTGCCTCGGCGGTGTAATCCCAAGGAATGGACTTTGTATGGAATGGCGTTATGGCTGACATTGCTACAGGAATGGGCACCCTTGTTTTGGGAGGTAATACAGCAACTTCAAATGGTGCAGGTGCCTTTGGAGACCCAAACTCCACCTCAATTGGCTCTGCAGTCTTTGTGGATGACGGTGTTTCAAACTCGAGAGGCACGGACATGTTTACTTCAGCATCCCCAGAGGGCTGGATCTGGACTACGATTGGATTCAGTGTGACTGTTGTTTTCTTGGGCTCGTCACCTTCGGTAGTCAATCTAATTGACCCTTTGGGGTCCTAATCATCTTCTACCTCGATCATATGCACGCCTCCACCCTTATGATCAAGCAAGGGATTGTTGCGAACATTAGGAGCAGGCTCCTTCACCACGATGATTTTATTGTCATTAGAGCTTGGATTTTGTCTTTCAAAGATTGGCACTCATCAATGGTATGCCCTTTCATTCCGGAATGGTATGCATAGGTTTTGTTTGGATTGACCCATTGGGAAGGATTTTCTGGAGTTATGGAGGGGATTGGGGTGACATAACCGACTGCTTTGAGTCTTTCATATAGCTGGTCGATTGGTTCGGCGATGGCGATGTATTGCTTGGGAGGTCTACGGTCGAAATTAGGGCATGGCCTGGGGAAGTTTTGGCGGGCGGGAGGTGATTGGTAGTGAGAAGTCTGAGCATTATGGGCTTGGTAGACGGGTGCGGGTTGGGAATATCTTGGTGAGGTAGGTTGATATGTGGGGGAGGGAGATGATTGGTAAGCAGGTGATGGAATTTGGTAAGAGGGCGGAGGTGCTTAGTAATTGGGGATAGGTTGGTATGTGAGAGGGGGTACCGGGTAGGCTTGGTATTTTACTGGGGACTTGGTTCTCTGTGCAACCATCACGGCACTCACATACTTTTTCTTGGACGTGCCCCCAGATTGTAGGGCTTTGTTGGTAGCCTGTAATGCCTTGAAATTAGTGACCATACCGCTTTTAATGCCTTCCTCGATCCTTTCTCCTAGCTTGATGATGTCGGAGAATTTCTGTCCCTCTATCAGCATTAGCCTCTCATAATACTGTGGATCCTGAGCTCGGACGAAAAATCTGTTCATCTGTTCTTCTTCTAAGGCTGGCCTGACCTTAGCAGCCTCGGATCTCCATCGAGTAGCATACTCGCGGAACGTCTCAGTAGGTTTCTTTTTCAGATTCTGGATGTAGAAGACATCTGGTGCATTTTCTATATTGAATCTGAACCTGTCCATGAAATCAGACGCCATTCCTACCCAGTCTGTCTACTTCTTGGGATCTTGGCTGATGTACCAAGANGCTATTGTACTTTGCTCGGAAGATTTTAACAATCAGATTTTCCTAGGAGTTTATAAGTGCTGGAAATTGTTAAGCTCTATGTGACAACTTTTTTTTTGGGGGGGGGGGGGGAGGATTATGAAAAATTTGGCTTTTGCTATCTCTTGGGTTGACAAATAAGAAGTTTTCTTGCTTCATTCTAGTAAGCAATGATCAATTATAAATTCTTTGTTTATTTTTCTATCTACCGCCACTCCACTTTGTGCATCACTTGAAATCATTTTGTGATTCTCGTAATAAACTTTGTTGTCGTAAAAATCTGTTGTTGAGGTTCTATTTCTATGAGTTGAAGTTTCTTGGGGTTTATGGTTGAGTATATAGTCTAATAGACCCATTTTAATAAGACAAAAGCTAACACTTTATCCACAACAATTTCTATAATCCATGGCCCTCATGTGAATAATAGTAACTCTTTAGGAATTGAGGTGTGCCATTAGTTGAATTTTCCATGGCCCTCGCAAACTTTGTTATTAATTTGAAAGTGCGCAATTGCTTTAGGCGCGTAATTTAAATTAACTTCCTTAAACTCGGGTGCGCATTTATATGACCCAAATCCAAATGTCAACAACATTAGATAAAATGTGTCGTGGACTGCGGGTGCATTTATGTGATGTGGTTCAAGACGTGTTTTAGACGATGTTGAATCTTTCCTAAAAAAACCAATTAAATAAAAGCGGTTATAAAGTTAAAATTGAACCATAGGTTAAAGCACATGTTGTAAAATCAGATAAATAAGCCAAATACGACAGTTGAGCGACCGTGCTAGAACCACGAAATCCGGGAATGCCTAACACCTTCTCCCGGGTTAACAGAATTCCTTACTCAGATTTCTGGTTCACAGACTGTTAACAGAGTCATAATTTCCTCGGTTCGGGATTCAAACGGTGACTTGGGACACCATTAATCTCCCAAGTGGCGACTCTGAAATCTTAATAATAAATCCCGTTCCGATTGTCCTTCAAGTGGAAAAACTCCTTTACGCCCTTTCCCGGGTGTAGTGAAAAAGGAGGTGTGACAATGAGGAGCCTCATTGGAGACGCCCTGTCCGGGTACATCAGTCAAAACCCGAAGAAATGGGTTAAATGGGTGAGCATGGTGTCATATTTTATGGATCGGTTTAGGTTCAATACAGAAAATGCGCCAGACGTCTTCTACATTCAGAATCTTAAGAAGAAACCAATAGAAACTTTCCGCGAGTATGCTTCTCGATGGAGGTCAGAAGCTGCAAAGGTAAGTCCAACACTGGAAGAAGAACAGATGAATAAATTCTTCATCAGAGCGCAAGAACCACAATACTATGAAAGGTTGATGGTTATTGAAAACCATAAGTTCTCCAATATCTTCAAATTGGGAGAAAGAATAGAGGAAGGAATCAAATGTGGAATGGTGACAAATTTTGAGGCACTCCAAGCTACAAACAAGGCCTTGCAGTCGGGAGGTATCTCTAACAAGAAAGCATTTGGTGCAGTAATGGTAGCCTAAGGTCCGAAATCTCCCCTCAAACACCACAACCCACATATCAGCCTTCACCTCCCACATACCAACAACCCGCCGCCACTTACCATACCTATAACACCCAACCTGCATATTACCACTCACCACCACCAGCTCGCCAAAACTACCAACAACCCAGACCAAATTTTCGACTGTAGACCACCTAGACAATACACTCCTATTGCTGAACCCATCGATCGATTGTATGAAAGACTGAAGGCTGTTGGTTATGTCACTCCTATTCCCGCCGTTGTTATGAAAAATTCCTCTCAGTGGGTCAATCCAAACAAGACATGTGCCTACCACTCAGGCATGAAGGGACATACTATTGATAAATGTCACACTTTGAAGGATAAGATCCAGACGTTGATTGACACCAAGGTTATACAAACAAAAGAGGCTGCACCAAATGTCCACAACAACCCCTCCTGGATCACAGAGGCGAAGGGGTAAATGCGATAGAAACTAATGAAGAATGGGATCCGGAAGGATCGATCAGGCTTATTCGTTAAGGGGATGAACCTAAAATACCTCCAGTCACTCTCACACCTATTAGAGTGCAGATTCAGTCACCGATTGAGGTCGAAGTAGCCGCACCAACTCCGTTTGAGGTTGAAATAAAATGCCCTCAGCCACGCCAAATCCGTTTGAGGTGGAAGTGACCACACCCTTCTGTCGATGCCCCCTTTTTCTCGCAAAATCGGGTTTACGATATTTGAGAAGACAACTCTATTCCCGTGTGGGAATTGGGTTTTTGGAATTGAAGAGTCGCCACCTAATGATTAAATGCACTAGGACACTGAGAGTTTTGAGTTTGAAAACCAGAGTTCGGGTAAGGGCTAGAAATTATCTCGAGGGGAAGGTGTTAGGCACCCCTCAAGATCCACTAGTGTGGTTCCCGGCCATGCTATGTTGTGACTTTAATGCAAATAAGTATACAAATAACTTCACACATAAGGGTTACAAATAGATACGTAACAAGCATGTTGGAATCAAGGTCTAGGTGATCTAAAATTTGTTTGAGGGAGGGTCTAAATGCAGAAAATTAATCAAGACATTATAAACAAAGAAGAAAAATTTAGGGGAAAAAGGAATAATGCAGTAAAATTAAAGAGGGGTTTTGGGTAGTTGAAAAGACAGAATTTTATTGATATTAAACAAAGTCACATAAAGGAAAGGGGGTCCTAGGTTTATATATTACATGGATCATTCGCACAACACTGGTACTCAATTGTACGCATAGTGTTATCGTGTAATCATCATCTCCATGTCTACCNCGCCTACACGTGTATATGAAATGGGATCGAGTGGTACGCCTACCACGTGATATTATGACATGGGATCGTGTGGCACGCCGACCACGGGATATTATGAAATGGGACCGGGTTGCACGCCTGCAACGAGAGGAAATTGAAACAAGTGAAAGTGGTTTGTTTTCCCTTATTCTGTGCTACACGTAATCATATGTAGCCTCTTTGTTATTCCTGATATTCAGTCTTATCCGCTACCCCGTAAGCATGTTCCCCTCCCAGTTTTAAATTGTTATTTTCCGCTATTTTTTTGTTGTACTTGCATATATATATCTGTACAGGTTTATTTGGTAGTCTGGTCTAGCCTCGTCACTACTTCGCCGGGGTTAGGCTAGGCACTTACCAGCACATGGGGTCGGTTGTGCTGATGCTACACTCTGTGCATCTTTTTGCACAGATCAAGGTGTTGGAGCAGCATTCGAGTAGCAGTAGCATTCTGGGAGCGAGCTCTCAGCCCAGGGACATTCGAGGTAGCCTTGCTGACGTTCGCAGGCCCGGGGTCCCTTCTGTTTTATTCAGTTTGTTATCACTTGTACCGAAGCAAACAGTATTGTATTTTGTTCAAACTTTGTATGTAGTATCCTGTAGACGTTCGTGAGTTAGTGACACCAGTCTTGGGTAGAGGATTTTAGTTAAACTTCTGCATTTCTTTCAGTTAATCATATTGAGACTTCCGCGTATTTATTAAATGTTTTATTGTTCCTAATATTGTTAGAGTTCGTTAAAAGAGGTAGTTGTTAATTGACTTGCCTAGCTCTCATTAGTAAGCGCCATCACGGCCCCCGAGGGTGGGAAATTCGGGTCATGACAGGCACCCCTCAAGATCCACTAGTGTGGTACCCGACCATGCTATGTTGTGACTTTAATGCAAATAAGTATACAAATAACTTCACACATAAGGGTTACAAATAGATACGTAACAAGAATGTTGGAATCAAGGTCTAGATGATCTACAATTTGTTTGAGGGAGGGTCTAAATGCAGAAAATTAATCAAGACATTGAATAAACAGAGAAGAAAAATTTAGGGGAAAAAGGAATAATGCAGTAAAATTAAAGAGGGGTTTTGGGTAGTTGAAAAGACAGAATTTTATTGATATTAAACAAAGTCACATAAAGGAAAGGGGGTTCTAGGTTTGTAAGACACATGGATCATCCACACAACACCGGTAATCAATCGTACGCATAGCGTTATCATGTGATCATCATCTCCATGTCTACCCTTCCCACCCCGTTAAGGTATTTAAGCGTGGAATGGTATCGTTACCCACTGCATGCTATTATCCGTCCCACCTATCAGTCCTGGAGGCGTTTAGGACTACTAATCCTAAAAGGGAGGGAGCTTGGCTTTTCAGGGGTTTTAAAAAGATAAAATTCTAGGGCAACAAACAAAACACATAAATTAGTTAATAGGGAAATAAGAACAATTAAAGGCTCAAGTAGGCCTCCTCACTTAAAGAAACGAATTTTTTAGCATGTCTTACACATACTGTTTAGGTCATTAATTAAAATTAGCGCATGAAGAATTGATTTACCACATATTGCCCAGATAGGGAGTCCAAATTAGTCCTGCTTAGATGTAGTTGTCGAAAACTGACAGTTGATTAATTATCTAACTATTTGTATGTTAAACAGCGCCTATAGGCATGATACCTATTAATCCAGGGACGGAGGAATAACTGATTGCAGAAAGTCATTAGTTATAAGCTCTACGAGTGTTAAACAAATTGCCACTGATTTTAAACTTAGGAACGAGTGGCGATTCTGATTAAGTTGATAGTTCCTATAACATCCTTTCTAGCTGATTTTGAGTAGAGATCCTATATGCAGGTCGTCTATATGTAATGAGTTATTTTAACTCCTATAAGCAGGCTTGCCTAATGACAAATGTATATGCAAAGTGCAGGAAGTCCTATAGGCATATTATCTATACAATATGCAGAGCTTCATTATCGATTTATTACCATGGTATTATTGCAATGTGCAGAAAACCTATGGGCATGGTATCTATGTGAAAAATGCAGGCTTTGAAAGTGATAACCCCTATGAACATGGTTTCTAGGCAAGATGCAGAATTTTAAAGAGTAAATATCCTATAGACATGGTATCTATGTGAAAATGCAGAGTTTGAAAGCAATGATCCTATGAACATGATTTCTATGTGAGATGCAGAATTTTAAAGGGTAAATATCCTATAGACATGATTTTTATGTGAAAATTCAGAATTTTAAAGAGTAAATATCTTATAGACATGATTTCTACCCCTTTGGCATGCATTCAGTCTCATCCACTTTCACTATACCTCAGTAGTTATTACAAAGTTATTTACAAAGCTTATTACAGACCAAGCGAATCAGAAGGAATAATAAAATTACATCAGTGATTACATCTACATCTAATCAGCCTAATCCAGACTCAAAGTCTAATAATATGAGATAAACCAACTTCCAGGATCGGATTTTCAAAGCCTTTCTCTTATTTGGGATGTGTCAAAGTTCCAAGGAACTTCAAGAATTCCAGGCAATGCTTACACCCCAAATATCATTGCAGAGTTAAGAACATAGTGCAGTGTGGAAGGGCCAGCACTCAAATGTCCAAGTTCAAAGGGAACTCAAGGTCCCAAGGCAAGGCTCATAGGAGGGGGGCAGAACTTAGTGACTAGGAGTAAGTGTAAGTGCAATGAAAGGGAATTAGGGGGAGCCAGGGCAGGCTGGTGGTCATGCCCAGCAACTGGAATGCTGGCACACCCCTGACCAGCCAGTCAGCTTAAAAATTAAAGAGTTAGGACCTTTTGAAGGTCAGGTTCAGCCCTGGACAACAACTTGGATGCTGCCAGGCTTATACCTTAACTCAATACACATAAGGGAATGGGGGTATCGGAAATTGAAAGAGTCTAGGATCCAAAGGACCCAGTTTTAATCCATGACAATAACTTTGTATATTGCCATGTCTTAAACTACAGCCCAAGAACATAAAAGGGGAATGGGGATAGGGATTCATTGCAGCAACAGATAGCAAGACATAAGTATTACTTTAAAGTTGAACTCTACAAAGCAGTAAAGTAGGCATGGGCATAAAAGCTTGTAAATAAACACATTGGAGTTGATTCTAGAATCAAAAGTAAGACATACCAGTTTCAGAAAAATAAATGAAAAGCAGAAGCTTTGGTAAGCCAAATTGTGAGCAAGCAATGCAAAAGATCTCAGAAGAGAGTAAAGAGTGCAAGAGAGTTTGTGATTCGAAAATCAGTGAATGAGGATTGTTGAAAGTATAGAAGGGAAGGCCCTTTTTATAGTGCAGCAAGTACGTAAGAAAAGGTAAGGAAAATAACCTTGAAAATCAATTACCCTTCAATTAAGNCTCCGTCAATCAAAGTCCTGGTGATGAAATAGTCTTCGCATTGCACAGTGATGTGCAACGCTTTGTTGTGGCCTAAACCTTCAGGGGGCAACTCATCCTCGTGGAAAGTGATCTTATGACTCTCCAATATCTGCCCGACCATGTTTGCCATCTCTCCTCCAGTTATGTTACTGGGTACATACGCCTCGCTCAGTATCTTCATCAGGGCATTCTTATGTGTCTCGGAGCTCTACAGTAGAGCTAGAATGGAGATCTGCACTGGTGTTTTATTTAATTGATCAACAACTGAGTATTCTTTCGCCTGTATCTTCCGCCAGAGATCATCGGGCCCAGTTTCAATAGGCCGTCCAGAGGCCTGCTTATTTGATTCAACTAAGTGCTCCGGAGTATAAATTCTGCTGGTTCTGGTCATACCCTGTGCTGCAATTGCTTCTCCAGACCTAGTTTTTCCCTTCCTTCTTGCCTCGGCGGTGTAATCCCAAGGAATGGCCTGTGTATGGAATGGCGTTATGGCTGACATTGCTACAGGAATGGGCACCCTTGTTTTGGGAGGTAATACAACAACTTCAAATGGTGCAGGTGCCTTTGGAGACCCAAACTCCACCTCAATTGGCTCTGCAGTCTTTGTGGATGACGGTGTTTCAAACTCGAGAGGCACGGACATGTTTACTTCAGCATCCCCAGAGGGCTGGATCTGGACTACGATTGGATTCAGTGTGACTGTTGGTTTCTCGGGCTCGTCACTTTCGGTAATCAATCCAATTGACCCTTTGGGGTCCCAATCATCTTCTACCTCGATCATATGCACGCCTCCACCCTTATGATCAGGCAAGGGATTGTTGCGAACATTAGGAGCAGGCTCCTTCTCCACGATGATTTTGTTGTCAATTAGAGCTTGGATTTTGTCTTTCAAAGATCGGCACTCATCAATGGTATGCCCTTTCATGCCGGAATGGTATGCATAGGTTTTGTTTGGATTGACCCATTGGGAAGGATTTTCTGGAGTTATGGCGGGGATTGGGGTGACGTAATCGGCTGCTTTGAGTCTTTCATATAGCTGGTCGATTGGTTCGGCGATGGCGGTGTATTGCTTGGGAGGTCTACGATCGAAATTAGGGCGTGGCCTGGGGAAGTTTTGGCGGGCGGGAGGTGATTGGTAGTGAGAAGGCTGAGCATTATAGGCTTGGTAGACGGGTGCGGGTTGGGAATATCTTGGTGAGGTAGGTTGATATGTGGGGGAGGGAGATGATTGGTAAGCAGGTGATGGAATTTGGTAAGAGGGCGGAGGTGCTTGGTAATTGGGGATAGGTTGGTATGTGAGAGGGGGTACCGGGTAGGCTTGGTATTTTACTGGGGACTTTGTTCTCTGTGCAACCATCACGGCACTCACATCCTTTTTCTTGGACGTGCCACCAGACTGTAGAGCCTTGTTGGTAGCCTGCAATGCCTCCAAATTAGTGACCATACCACTTTTAATACCTTCCTCAATCCTTTCTCCTAGCTTGATGATGTCGGAGAATTTCTGGCCCTCTATCAGCATTAACCTCTCATAATACTGTGGATCCTGAGCTCGGACGAAAAATCTGTTCATCTGTTCTTCTTCTAAGGCTGGCCTGACCTTAGCAGCCTCGGACCTCCATCGAGTAGCATACTCGCGGAATGTCTCAGTAGGTTTCTTTTTCAGATTCTGGATGTAGAAGATATCTGGTGCATTTTCTGTATTGAATCTGAACCTGTCCATGAAATCGGACGCCATTCCTACCCAGCTTGTCCACTTCTTGGGATCTTGGCTGATGTACCAAGATAGCGCATCGCCTTTCAAACTTCTCATGAAGAGTTTCATGCGAATCTTTTCATCTCTTCCTACGCCGACCAACTTATCACAATATGTCCTCAAATGGACTCTGGGATCCCCTGAGCCATCAAACATCTCGAACTTGGGAGGTTTGTACCCCTCGAGAAGTTCGACGTCTGGCTGAATGCAAAGATCCTCATAATTCAACCCCTCAATACCTTTGTTTCCTTCAACACCCTGGACTCGGCTAGTCAGTTTCTTGAGCTCGGCAGCCAGGTTTTTGATGAGAGAGTCTTTGTCATCAAACTCCGGTGTGTTTGTAATGGGCTGAGTGTATTGTGGTAGGGTTTCCACATAGATGGGAGTGTGGTGGGGATGATCATTTGGTGGTTCAGGGATGAGGAGTGGGGTGTTGTTGTGACATGTGTTGCAATTTTGATGAGTAGCGGGTTGTTTCTGCGGCTTCGGGATGTTCTGTGGAGGTATGGGGTGTTGAGCATTGGGAAAGTTGACGTCTGGAGTAGTGAGGGAGAATGACAAGCTCGCCAAGTTCCGGACTTGGTCTAGTTCTTCTTGAAATTTCAGTAGCTTCTGTTCGAGCTGGGCGACACTTTCTTTGGACACCTGAATACCCTTTCAGCTGAGTTCTCCTTTCTGATGTTGCTCAAGTCTTCCATTTTTGCTTTGTTCTTGTTTTTGATAGGACTTGGAGGAGGAGGAGGTGGAGGGCCCTTAGATCTTGTGGAGTAGGATGATGATGCCAGAGTGCACGAACTAACCTTTTGGGGAGGGGAATAAAAATAAAAGTAAAAAACAAAAAGGTAACAAGTTAGTACGGATTCTGAGAAAAATATTGCAATATTTAAACACATAGTATAAGAATATAAATCGTGTCCTAAATTGGGTGCCTCGTTGTGCCCGAGGTAGGCCTAGCGACAAGTTGATTTGGAGAACTTATAATGCTAAATGCCTCATTTTATTGATAAAAATAAGACGAATCCCAAAACGGTGCTAGAATTGCATAAAGTAAAGTGTCACTAATGGCCATTGGCCTTATTACATTTGTAAAGCAAAAATAAACTCCTATCTACTTGGTCCCAGAAGGACCTTCCCCAGATTCGGCATCTTTAGCTCCATCGAATAGCTTCACCAGCTCACGCAGCCCCAGCAGTAGATAAGCCCTAGCCAAATGTCCTCCTTCATTTCCCTCAGCGTTTTGGCAATTCTCGATCCTCCGGGTGAATTTCCCTTCCAACTCTACCAACCCTCGCTCCAAATGCCCTTGAATTTCCTAATGTTCACTCTCGCACTCCCTGATCCTCTTGCGCAACTGGTTGTATTTAACCTGTATTTCAGCCCTCTCGTCGATGACCCTGTGACCTCGAACAGACCCGGGCTGTCCTAACCCAGCCTGATCCTCTTGCGCAACTGGTTGTATTTAACCTGTATTTCAGCCCTCTCGTCGATGACCCTAGTCTTTCATTCAAACACTTACCCCAGCATCCCCCGGCTGGCAACATGTCAGGCATATAGTTCATGGGAAAGGCTATATGATCATTCCACGGCCTTCGCGGAAGCTCTTGACGGTATTGACCCCTTTGGAGATGTTCTATAAGCCATAGTTGGAGTAGTAAGTTGCAACCCTCAAAGTGACTGGCCCCTCGTTGACAGTTCTCCAAAGCTCGGTAGATTTCAGCAATAATCATGGGCACTATGCTGAAAGGCTGCCCTCCAATCCCTTCCATTAGTGTCTTGGTGACCATGGCTAGTCTGGTATGGATCCTAGCCTTCTTCATAGGAAACACTATCATTCCCAAAAAGTAGAACATAAAGACGAAAACCCTCCTGTGGATATGCCCTAGTGATGTGAGGGCGAATTCATCTGAATAGGTGTGGTAGGACTTGCTATGACCGTACCTTTCGTACAGATAGTCGAAAGGAATATAGGAGTCCTTCAAACAAATCAAATCTGAGTTTCTCTTCAACCCCATCATTTTGAAGAAACCCCTACCCTTGCGGTTTTCTGGCATGAGCAAACCCGGAGTCTCCCAAGGAATGCCGGCTAACCCACCTATTTCTTCAAGCAATGGGGTCATTTCGAGGTTCCCAAATCGAAACACTGATCTATCACTGTCCCAGAATAAGGTCGCAGTGATTTTGTTGTCAGGCTGGATTTCCAAAAGAGAAGGTAAGTTCCCCAAATACTTGCGGACGAGATTCCGGTCACTGGAATGAAGGTCCTCCCACCAACTTAGCAACCTTGGGTGAATGTTGGTTACCATGCCGAATCTGGGGATTTCGTGCCTCATTTCTGCAAAACAAAGTGTTAGTCCCTTACCCCACCGGACTCGACTGTTTAAATCAATAATTAGCATAATGGCATTTAGTTCTCCAAATAAATGCACAGAACAATGGTGTTATCCGTTTGGGTTCCAGGGGAATCCAGTGGACTTTGGACAAGGCTATCTTAAAGAGTCATTATGTGGACAACATAACTGACTCGACTAGGTTTGACAGTGATGCGTGAACAATTAAATAGAATAAGGTTTCTATGAGGTGCTAGACCGGTACCCTTGAGCGGACAACTCAAGAGGGAAAGCCACGGAACCGTCGACTGCACCGCTGATCGACTGGTTTTACCGCAAATATGCCTTTGCCAAATTTAGGGGGTAATAATATCGGAAGAGCGCAACAACTCATCAAGCGTTGCTATGGTATTTGTTTGGCACGAGTGGAATATGATGTTGAAGATGCAATTACAAAATGTCACGTATTTTCACGTTCATAATGATTACAATAATTGCTCGAAAATTACAACGGTATTGGAGGAAAACAGTAAATGAAAGCGTTAAAGAAAGAAAAAGAAACAAAAAAGCCAAGTCAGTTTCGAAGTAGAAGAGAGATAAATACATTAAATAAAAGTAATAAAGAAGCAATAAAGTCACGAATAACATGTAATGGTAAAAGCCTAAAGAAATCCCCAGCAGAGTCGCCACGCTGTCGACGCCCCCTTTTTCTCGCGAAATCGGGTTTACGACATTTGAGAAGACAACTGTATTCCCGTGTGGGAATTGGGTTTTTGGAATTGAAGAGTCGCCACGTAATGATTAAGTTCATTAGGACACTGAGAGTTTTGAGTTTGAAAACCAGAGTTCGGGTAAGGGCTAGAAATTATCTCGAGGGGAAGGTGTTAGGCACCCCTCAAGATCCACTAGTGTGGTTCCCGGCCATGCTATGTTGTGACTTTAATGCAAAAGTATCAAAGTTTGAAGGGTCTAAATGCAGAAAATTAATCAAGACATTGAATAAACAAAGAAGAAAAATTTAGGGGAAAAAGGAATAATGCAGTAAAACTAAAGAGGGGTTTTGGGTAGTTGAAAAGACAGAATTTTATTGATATTAAACAAAGTCACATAAGGGAAAGGGGGTCCTAGGTTTGACTGATTGCAGAAAGTCATTAGTTATAAGCTCTACGAGTGTTAAACAAATTGCCACCGATTTTAAACTTAGGAACGAGTGGCGATTCTGATTAAGTTGATAGTTCCTATAGGCATGCTTTCTAGTAACTGATTTTGAGCAGAATCTATATGATATTATTAAGACAAATGTATATGCAAAGTGCAGGAAGTCCTATAGGCATATTATCTATACAATATGTAGAGCTTCATTATCGATTTATTGCCATGGTATTATTGCAAAGTGCAGAAAACCTATGGGCATGGTATCTATGTGAAAAATGCAGGCTTTGAAAGTGAAATTTTAAAGAGTAAATATCCTATAGACATGGTATCTACGTGAAAATGCAGAGTTTGAAAGCAATGATCCTATGAACATGATTTCTATATGAGATGCAGAATTTTGAAGGGTAAATATCCTATAGACATGATTTCTATGTGAAAATGCAGAATTTTAAAGAGTAAATATCTTATAGACATGATTTCTACCCCTTTGGCATGCATTCAGTCCCATCCCCTTACGCTATACCTCAGTAGTTATTACAAAGTTATTTACAAAGCTTATTACAGACCAAGAGAGTCAAGGAATAATAAAATTACATCAGTGATTACATCTACATCTAATCAGCCTAATCCAGACTCAAAGTCTAATAATATGAGATAAACCAACTTCCAGGATCGGATTTTCAAAGCCTTTCTCTTATTTGGGATGTGTCAAAGTTCCAAGGAACTTCAAGAATTCCAGGCAATGCTTACACCCCAAGTATCATTGCAGAGTTAAGAACATAGTGCAGTGTGGAAGGGCCAGCCCTCAAATGTCCAAGTTTAGAGGGAACTCAAGGTCCCAAGGCAAGGCTCATAGGAGGGGGGCAGAACTTAGAGACTAGAAGTAAGTGTAAGTGCAATGAAAGGGAATTAGGGGGAGCCAAGGCAGGCTGGTGGTCATGCCCAGCAACTGGAATGCTGGCACACCCCTGATCAGCCGGTCAGCTTAAAAATTAAAGAGTTAGGACCTTTTGAAGGTCAGTTTCAGCCCTGGACAGCAACTTGGATGCTGCCAGGCTTATACCTTAACTCAATACACATAAGGGAATGGGGGTATGGGAAATTGAAAGAGGCTAGGATCCAAAGGACCCAGTTTTAATCCATGACAATAACTTTGTATATTGCCATGTCTTAAACTACAACCCAAACACATAAAAGGGGAATGGGGATAGGGATTCATTGCAGCAACAGATAGCAAGACATAAGTATTACTTTAAAGTTGAACTCTAAAGCAGTAAAGTAGGCATGGGCATAAAAGATTGTAAATAAGCACATTGGAGTTGATGCTAGAATCAAAAGTAGGACATACCAGTTTCAGAAAAATAAATGAAAAGCAGAAGCTTTGGTAAGCCAAATTGCGAGCAAGCAATGCAAAAGATCTCAGAAGAGAGTAAAGAGTGTAAGAGAGTTTGTGATTCGAAAATCAGTGAATGAGGATTGTTGAAAGTATAGAAGGGAAGGCCCTTTTTATAGTGCAACAAGTAAGTATGAAAAGGTAAGGAAAATAACCTTGAAAATCAATTTCCCTTCAATTAAGGGATTCTGATTTCCAACGGGTAAAGATAATTAAGGAAAGGGTCAATCAGAATATTTTTTCAAGCAGTACAATAAAGGGTAAATACATAAAACTATTTAAGGTAAAAGTCTAGTGGTACTTGATTTGTGAAAAACAAGGAAACGGAATCAGTAAAACAGCCAGTAAAAGAACTAAGTTGAAAGCCTTGTTCGATTGAACCGAGTCAGAAAAGTGGTAAAGAAAGTTTAATTTAGGGGAAAATCAATAATAATCAAGTAAGCAACATTAAAGGGATTCAGAATCAATTAACAGCTAGCAAAACCTTTGAAAGAGAAGCTCTCATATACAAAACACATAGACACGTCAAGCAAGAAGGATGTCATGCTAATTACGAAAGACTAGCAAGAAAGTTTCTAAATCACAAATGCAGAAAAAGTTCAAATTCAGTTCATAAACTCGGAGTGAGTCTGAGAGTTCAAGGTTTCAAAGTAGAACCCCTGTCCAAACACAAAATCAAACTTGCCAAAGAAACCCCTAAATCTTAGGGTTTTTAAACTCGAATTCGACACAGAGATGAGAAGGCAAGCTATTGAGACAGACTCAGAGACCTCTTTCAGAGTCTCATGAGAAAACATACAAGCACAATAGCAGGTTCAAGGCAAATAGAACATAGAAACTAATTTGAAGTACAGGGAACAAGTTTCAAGAAAAGCTTGGAATTTAAACGAGTTTAGGAGATAAAGGGGTAGTGTAAACTTAAGGAAATAGTCGATGAAACACATCTAGAAAGAACAAAGTCTGGTAAAGGCAAACAAAGGACTAAAACTCAGTAGGAAAACACAGTAAAGGAACACATATGATAGGCATGTGAGAGCATGATATTGAAACCAGTAGGAGACAGAACGGAGCACAACAGAAAACTTCATAATATAGCAAATATAAGTACACGCGAAAAAGCATGCGAGTCAGAAAAGAGCAAATAAGAACATAGCAGGGATCGATTCACACCAAGAAAAGAAGAAGAAGAAGAGTCTGAAACATTTTCAAGAACCTTTTCCAGAAACCCTAATCGAAAATAAGTAACTTTTTGAAAGAAAATCGGAGAAATCGTTTAAGAAACTTAAGCAATATTGCAAACATATAACATATCTAAAAATAATCGGAGAGAACCTCGATAGTTAGGGTTTCAGATGAACCCTAGAATGAGAAAGGCTTCAAAAATGTCCGATCTAAGTCGGATGAGGTCACAATCAGGCTCAGAAGACCAAGAGCCACCAGAGCAAGGCCGGAGATGGTCGGAATCCTCGAATTGGTGAAGGTCTGAGTGAAGACCCTCGAGGTCTGGCCTCGAACATTCGAGCAACAAGCATGTAGGAGCCGTATGAGGTGAGTATAGGTTGTCCATGGCCTGAGAAGCCATGGACTCCGGTGAAAACAAGGTGGAACAAGGTAGGGGGAGGCTAGGGTTCCGAAGAACCTTGAGAGAATTTGGGGATTCAAGGGCGGCTGAAGGGTGGAAATGAATTAGGGTTGGGGGTAGTCGGTGAATTAAAAAGGAAAGGTTTAATTTGAGCCGTTGATCTTTTAGATCAACGGCTGTGATTAAAGGGGGGATCCGGTCGGGTATTATGAATTGGGTCAGGGTTGGGTCGATTTTAGGATTTGGGCCGATAAAATTGGGTTTAAATGGGGGTTTAATATGGCTATAATCGAAACGCAATGGGCTATGTATTATTAAAATAGTTAAAACGATTTTTAAAAATAAATTAAAGCACTAAATTAATTAATAATATATAAATATTAATTTAAAAATACTGGGAGTAATTTTATAATTACAAGATGCTATTAATCGCAATATAGGCTATAACTGCAATTTTAGCTTAAAATATCAAATAGATTTATAAAAAAAAAATATGCAAAAAAATTACATTAATTATATTGTGATGTAAATAGGAGGATGGAAATAAATTACTCACCAAAATGATAGTTTTGGGAATAATTATTGGGTTTTGTATTGTTAAAACAAAATAATAAAAATGATTTTTAAAAGCTTTAAAAATTAGAAAAATGTCAAAAATTCTTGGGCATACTTATATATGCATGTACATGCTATTTTGAGAATATTTTGAGTATAAAAATAGATAAGGGAAAAATTGGGTATCAACACCTTAACTGTGACGGTAGCACCCACATCGTCCTTTAAATCCAACCCGATACCATGGGACTACGCTGTAGAGGCAAGAAGAAAAGGAAAAGGGAAAATGGAAGAAATAGGTGCCACACAAGGCATGACCAGGACCGATAGGGTTTACACACCCGAGCATTTGGGAGGAACAAGAAAAGAAGCCGCTCCCAAACAGCCTATCATTGAAACTGGCCCAGACGATATTTGGAGAAAGGTGAAAATAAGAGAATATTCTATGGTTGATCATCTGAACAAAACCCCTGTTCAGATATCCATTCTATCACTACTACAGAACTCTGAGACACATAGGAATGCATTTATGAAAGTGTTGAATGAAGCTTATGTATCCAACAACATCACTAGCAGAGAAACAGCCAACATGGTGGGACAAGTGTTGGAAAGTCATAAGATCACTTTTCACGAAGACGAGTTGCCACCAGAAGGACTGAGTCACAATAGGGCACTACACATCACAGTAGCCAGAGTCCTAATAGATGGGGGTTCGAGCCTCAACATTTGTCCGTTGACTACTTTGAAGAGGATGGGTAAAGGCATGCATGATATACGGGCAGGAACTATGAATGTGAAAGCATTCGATAGGTCCTAAAGGGCCACGATCGGGGAAATCAACTTGTGTTTGCAGATGGGCCCATATTGGTTTGATGTTAAGTTTCAAGTATTGACATATCTGCCACATATAATCTGCTGTTGGGATGACCTTGGATACATGCTGCTAGGGCCGTGGCCTCCACTCTATATCAGGCTGTGAAGTTTCAAGGGAACCATCAGGAAGTAATCATCCACGGGGATGGGAGTAACCCCATTTACACCAATCAAACTGTTCCGGTTGTCGAGAATAGAAGGAAGTTGGGTGGAGAAACGTACCATCATATCAAGCGGGTCAATGCAATCGAGAAAGACAAATGGTGGAGTAATAAGATTGAAAGCATACTGTTATGGATAGGGTACAAACCCGGCAAGGGTCTCGGCAATGATCTCCAAGGGATCACCAAACCAATACAGCCAAAGCGTCATGGCACAACTTTTGGTCTTGGCTATGAATACACCTGGCACGAGTATCAGAATTGGTCGCCACCATGGCGTGGTCCTTATTACCCACTTGGGCAGCCAATACCGCATCTGCACCAGACGTTTCAACAAACTGACGTGATATGGGGATCTGAAGAAGATGAAGCTTTAGCTGGCCTGAGGAATCTATTTCTAGACAATGAAGACATGGACTACAATGTAATAGTTGAGGAGGAGGAGGAGAAAGACCTTACCATTCAGACCGTGGAGAAGGGAGGTGTTCTCAAGAACTGGACTGCTACACCATCTCGGGCCCATCGAGTTCCTGGGTAGCCTGGCAATTAGCATGACCTTTTTAAAAGATAAAAGCAATTTTCAGTATTTAAGATGTTTTCAGTATTTTGTTTTAGACGCATTTTGTTTTGAAATAATTGCTCGAGTCTTCAAGCCGTACTTATTTTAATGTTTCAGGATTTATCAAATGCATTGCTATTTTAGTATTTATTATTATCCTTTACATTTTCTCTCAACATCATTATTATTACTTATCCTGATGAACCGACGACTATGACATGTAATGAGACAACGCAACATAAGGATAGTGATTTAGAGAAAATAGAAGAACAAGATATAATCCCTGAGGAAATTGTCAGAGAGGTGGAAAATTTTGAGAACAAGCCTAAGTCAAATTTGGACGAAATCGAGATATTCAATTTGGGAGATTTTGAAACAGTCAAAGAAACTCGCATAAGCATTCATCTGTCACCATCAGAGAAAGAAGAGTACACCCAGTTCCTCAAAGAATACGAAGATATCTATGCATGGTCTTATGATGATATGACCGGTTTGAGCACATCTATAGTGGCTCATAAACTACCTACCAACCCAATATATTCGCCCGTAAAGCAGAAACTCAGAAAGTTCAAGCCTGATATGAGTCTAAAAATCAAAGAGAAAGTCACCAAATAGATCAAAGCTAAGGTTCTTAGAGTGGTCGAATACCCTACTTGGTTGGCTAACATCGTGCTAGTTCTGGAGAAGGATGGAAAGTTAGAATATGTGTCGACTATCGGGATTTAAACAAAGCAAGTCCCAAAGATTATTTCCCGTTTCCCAATATACACATACTGATCGACAACTGTGCCAAGCTTGAACTCCAATCCTTTGTGGATTGCTTCGCGGGATACCATCAGATCTGGATGGATGAGGAAGATGCCGAGAAAATAGTCTTTATCACTCCATGAGGGATGTATTGTTATAAAATGATGCTGTTTGACCTGAAGAATGTTGGAGCCACTTATATGAGAGCCATGACGACCATTTTCCATGATATGATGCGCAAAGAAATAGAGGTTTAGCATACTTGACGAAATTCTTTAATTGGCTTCGAAGGTACAACCTGAAACTGAATCCTGCAAGTGTGCCTTTGGAGTCCCTGCGGGAAAATTGCTAGGTTTCATCGTCAGCCGCCGAGGGATTGAATTAGACCCTTCAAAAGTCAAAGCTATCCAAGATTTGCCACCTCTGAAGAGCAAGAAAGATGTGATGAGCTTTTTGGGGCGTCTCAATTACATCAGCTGCTTCATAGCACAATCGACCGTGATCTGTGAGACAATTTTCAAAATGTTGAAAAAATATGCTACAACAAGTTGGACTGAAGAATGTCAAAAAGCTTTTGACAGAATCAAAGAGTACTTGTCCACACCACCAGTCTTGGTCCCGCCAGAACCTGGTAGACCTCTGCTACTCTATCCGTTCGTACTAGATGGGGCTTTTGGTTGTGTCTTGGGACAACACGACGAGACGGGAAGAAAGGAACATGCCATATATTATCTGAGTAAGAAGTTCACACCCTATGAAGCACGGTAGTCTATTCTTGAACGCACCTGCTGCGCTCTGACGTGGATAGCTCAGGAATTGAGGCACTACTTCTGTGCCTATACCACGTATCTCATATCAATGATGGATCCCTTGAAATACATTTTCCAGAAACCAATGCCTACAGGGAAACTAGCAAAATGACAGATATTGTTGAGTGAATTTGATATTGTCTATGTGACTCAGAAGGCGGTCAAGGGATAGGCATTAGCAGATCATCTTGCAGAAAATCTTGTAGGAGGAGAATACGAACAACTGAAAACGTATTTTCCCAATGAAGAAGTATCATTTTTAGGAAAAGATATCACCGAAACCTATAACGGTTGGAGAATGTTCTTTGATGGGGTTGCAAATTTCAAAGGAGTGGGTATTTGAGTTGTTTTGGTGTTAGAGAGACAGGTCAGCATTATCCGGTATCCGCAAAGCTCAAGTTTCCATGCACCAACAAAATGGCAGAATACGAGGCTTGCATCTTGGGGCTCAATTTGGCCATTGACATGAATATCCAGGAATTGCTGGTAATTGGTGATTCAGACCTTTTGGTACACCAGGTTCTAGGATAATGGGCTACAAAGAATACCAAAATATTACCATATCTGTATCACGTGCAAGAGTTGATGAAGAGGTTCACAAAGATAGAGTTCAAACATGTTTCGAGAATCCAGAATGAGTTCACAGATGCATTGGCCACTTTGTCCTCCATAATACAACACCCGGACAAGAATTTCATCAACCCTATTCCAGTGAGAATTCACAATTAGCCAGCTTATTGCACTCATGTTGACGAAGAAACAGATGGGAATCTGTGGTTCCATGATATCAAGGAATACTTGGCAAAAGGAGAATACTCGGAGCATGCAAATCACACGCAGAAATGCGCACTCCAAAGATTATCCAACCATTTCTTCCATAGTGGAGGAATTCGGTACAGAAGGACTCCAAACCTAGGATTATTACGGTGCGTTGACCCCAATGAAGCTTCCAAACTGCTCGAAGAGATACATGCCGGAACTTGCAGACCACACATGAATGATTTCGATTTAGCCAAGAAGATATTGAGAGCAAGATATTTTTGGATGACTATAGGGACAGACTGCATCAGGTATGCCCAAAAATGTCATCAGTTCCAAATACATGCAGATATGATACGGGTACCACCAAATGAACTTAATGCAACAAGTGCACCTTGGCCTTTTGCCGCTTGGGGAATGGATATCAACGGTCCGATCGAGCCCGCCGCTTGAAACGGGCACAAGTTCATTTTAGTGGCCATAGACTACTTCACAAAATGGGTTGAGGGTGCATCTTACAAGGCTTTAACCAAGAAAGTCATCGCAGATTTTGTCAGGGATCATATTGTTTGCCGATTCGGGGTACCAGAATCCATCATCACCGACAATGCCGCCAACCTCAACAGCGACTTAATGAAAGCATGCGTGAAACCTTCAAGATCAAGCACAAGAATTCCAAAGCATACAGACTTCAAATGAATGGAGTCGTAGAAGTCGCCAACAAGAACATGAAGAAAATTCTAAGGAAAATGGTAGATAACCACAAGCAATGGCATGAGAAATTACCATTTTCCTTATTGGGATATCGTACCACAGTCCGCATATCAACCGGAGCAACTCCCTACATGTTGGTCTACGATATTGAAGCTATCATTCCCGCCGAAGTCAAAATTCCTTCTTTGAGAATTATACAAGAAGCTAAACTCAGTGATGCAGAATGGGTACAAAGTCGCTATGAACAATTGGCCCTTATCGACAGAAAAAGAATAAATGCGGTATACCATGGTCAACTTTATCAGAACCGAATGTCCAGAGCTTTCAACAAAAGGGTCAGACCTAGATAGTTCGCACTGGGGCAGCTGGTGCTGAAGCGAATCTTCCCGCATCAAGATGAAGCCAAAGAAAAATTTTCACCTAATTGGCAAGGGCCCTACATGGTTCACAGAGTACTAATAGGAGGAGCACTCATACTTGCAAAAATGGACGGAGAAATTTGGCCAAAGCCTATTAATTCAGACGCAGTCAAAAGATACTATGTTTAGGATCGTTTGCATTTCTTCATTTCATATAACTGAACTACGCTTGACCTGATTCCCATTTAAGAGGGGATACGTAGGCAGCCCTGTGGGTCCGGTCACATATTAATAAAATCTTCATTTTCCCCATGGTCAGAAACTGGGGCAGAATTTTGAGGAGGACCCTCAAAATTCCAGAGCAAGTCCAGCCAATTTTGTCATATGCAGAATAGTCAAAGAATCGCTTATTAAACTGGGGAAGAATTTTGAGGAGAACCCTCAAAATTCTAATGCAAGGAAGTCGCAATGTCTCTAAAAGTGTCACAGTCATTGATTCATCTAATTTACTCAATATCATAAACTACTATGTTTTAAAATAACTATGTTTACCAAATGCACACATATTTTTCGAAAACTTTACTTCTATGGTAGCCAGATGTTACCCAGGGTTGCTCGCAGGATCTCCAAAGTAGATAAAAGCATGTAGGCGAGGGCATGAACCAACCTTCCCCGCGAAACTCACGATTTTCTTTGGATGCAGGCACAATGAACATGATAGGAGTATTCGCAAGTATATACGTATCAAAATCACTATCTTCATAATGACAAGGCTGCCAAACGCAAATATGTCTCCAGATAAGAAAATACCCTACTATCACTCACTATCCTTCCCTTTGCATGAGACTAAGCATTGTTTCTATTTTGCATGAGGCTAAGCCCTGCCTCCTTAACTACATAAGGCTAAGCACTGCCTTCCCCTGAATAAGACTAAGTATTGTCTCCATTTTGTATAAAGCTAAGCATTGCCTCCCCAAATTGCATGAGACTAAGCCCTGTCTCCTTTTCCTGCATGAGGCTAAGCACTGCCTCCCTAAATTGCATAAGGCTAAGCACCGCCTTCAATTGCATGAGACTAAGCCCTGTCTCCTCTTCCTGCATGAGGCTAAGCACTGCCTCCCTAAATTGCATAAGGCTAAGCACTGCCTTCCATTGCATGAGGATAAGCCCTGTCTCCTCTTCCTGCATGAGGCTAAGCACTGCCTCCCTAAATTGCATAAGACTAAGCATTGCCTTTCATTGTATGAGACTAAGCACAGTCTCCCTTTCTTGCATGAGGCTAAGCATTGCCTCCCCAACTGCATAAGGCTAAGCTCTGCCTTTCCTTGCCTAATACCGAATGGTACGCTACTTGAAAACTAGCACTATTTTGCCTTCCCCGGGGCTAAGCTCTGTCCCAATCTTATGCAAGACTAAGCTCTGTCTTGCTTATATGACCCATCATCATGTCTATGCATTTCATGGGCTAAAACATCGCCATATTATCCAAAGGCGTCATAGTCCGAAGGCATCATCCTCTAGCCTGAAGACACCATGTCATGGCCTGAGGATCTCTCAATACTGCACATCATTATTCAAAGGTGTCATGGTTCTGAGGCACCATTTTCATGGCCCGAGAACATCATTTCATGGCATGTGAATCCCTTATCACATGATTCATGGCCCGGGACGTCATGGTCTAAGGACATCAACCTCACTGTCCGAAGACAATCTTCATGGTCCAAAAGGAATTTGCATCATGTTTATATTCTCGCAACAACCCATATATATTTTGCATGCATCGTATTTTATGTTTTGCAGACAATCCAGGAGGTAACCATTCTTCAAACGGGAGCAATCTTCGCTCCAGTTTCCGTTCACAACGTTCACATATTTTAAACATAACCGACTCCCATCAATTACTCACTTTTCTCTGTGGCTATTCAGATTCTTGCTCTATAACACATCCGTTACGTTTCAGATTCACATTCTTAACTTCGCACCCGATACTATCCTTCCTAAAAGAACCCTTTTCGAAACACACGACCATTCCTATAATAACTCCATCGGTTTCATTCACCGTTGGGTCCAGAACTACACATGGCCTGATTCCTGTAAAACCAGGGATATGTAGGCAACTCAGAAACCAGAGTTCGGCCTCTATTTTAAAATCATCCCATTCGGTCAAAACCGGTCATCATTTCTTTACCCGATAATTCTTCCATCATTCCCGGGTGAAGAGTGGCAACTGTTGATACCCAATTTTTCCCTCATATTTTAAATATATATACATATACTTCCAAAATAGTGCATATGCATCATCATTTGATTTATAAGCATACACAAATATTTTTCATAATTTTTCACAATTTTTAAAGGCTTTATACCAATTTATTCCAATATTTTATTATATATAACTATCCAATAATTATCCTCCAAACTATTTTTATGATGACTTAATCGTTTAAATTTATCATTTATACCAACATAGTGTTTAAATATTTTTCAGTGCATTTTTATAATTACATTCGCATTTTTAGGCTAATTTGTACATCTTTGCAATAATAGCCCATATTAATGTATAATTACATTATTTATGCAGAAAATAAATTTTTATATTTTTATTATGTTAAGTAATTATTTTTAATCATTTTAGTGCACAAATGATATTTTTGATATTTATTAATTACTTTTATAGGATAGTATGGGGTGTAACCGGCATGATAGCTGTCAGGCTCTATGGAATCCTTTTCCAGGATGATCTTGCTGTTCCACATGTGTTGAGCTTGACATTTGTATGGACTATCGTCGTCTTGGAAATCAGCCATGAAATGACTCATGTTTTCGACCTTTGGTACGACTTGCTTTCTCCCCGCCTGCCTCATGACTTGGAGAGGGACATAGGGATAAGTTCCCCTCAGACCAATGAGTATAAGAAATGGAGCGTCCCGAGAGCGGATGATGAACTCTCCAGTGGGGAACAATTCGAACATCCACTGCACCTTGTCTTCTTTCAAGTTTTCAAACAACTCTACCCATCCTCGAGCATCCCCCGGCTGAGCAAACATGTCAGGCATATAGTTCATTCTCTTGGGCTGGTGAAAGGCTATATGATCATTCCACGGCCTTCGCGGAAGCTCTTGACGGTATTGACCCCTTTGGAGATGTTCTATAAGCCATAGTTGGAGTAGTAAGTTGCAACCCTCAAAGTGACTGGCCCCTCGTTGACAGTTCTCCAAAGCTCGGTAGATTTCAGCAATAATCATGGGCACTATGCTGAAAGGCCGCCCTCCAATCCCTTCAATCAATGTCTTGGTGACCATGGCTAGTCAGGTATGGATCCTAGCCTTCTTCATAGGAAACACTATCATTCCCAAAAAGCAGAACATAAAGACAAAAACCCTCATGTGGATATGCCCTAGTGATATGAGGGCGAATTTATCTGAATAGGTGAGGTAGGACTTGCTGTGATCGTACCTCTCGTACAGATAGTCAAAAGGAATATAAGAGTCCTTCAAACAAGTCAAATCTGAGTTTCTCTTCAACCCCATCATTTTGAAGAAACCCCTACCCTTGCAGTTTTCTAGCATGAGCAAACCCGGAGTTTCCCAAGAAATACCGGCTAACCCACCTATTTCTTCGAGCAATGGGGTTACTTCAAGGTCCCTAAATCGAAACACTGATGTATCACTGTCCTAGAATAAGGTCGCAGCCTCTATGATTTTGTTGTCTGGCTGGATTTCCAAAAGAGAAGGTAAGTTCCCCAAATACTTGCGGACGAGAGTCCGGTCACTGGAATGAAGGTCATCCCACCAACTTAGCAACCTTGGGTGAATGTTGGTTACCATGCCGAATCTGGGGATTTCGTGCCTCATTTCTGCAAAACAAAGTGTTAGTCCCTTACCTCACCGGACTCGACTATTTAAATCAATAATTAGCATAATGGCATTTAGTTCTCCAAATAAATGCACAGAACAATGATGTTGTCCGTTTGGATTCCAGGGGAACCCTAGTGGACTTTGGACAAGGCTATCTTAAAAAGTCATTATGTAGACAACATAACTGACTCGACTAGGTTTGACAGTGATGCATGAACAATTAAATAGAATAAGGTTTCTATGAGGTGCTAGACCGGTACCCTTGAGCGAACAACTCAAGAGGGAAAGGCACAGAACCGTCGACTCCACCGCTGATCGACTGGTTTTACCGCAAATATGCCTTTGCCAAAATTAGGGGGTAATAATATCGAAAGAGCACAACTACTCATCAAGCGTTGCTATGGTATTTGTTTGGCACGAGTGAAATATGATGTTGAAGATGCAATTACAAAAAATGAAGCAAATTGCCACGTATTTTCACGTTCGTAATGATTACTGTAATTGCTCGAAAATTACAACGGTATTGGAGGAAAATAGTAAATGAAAGCGTTAAAGAAAGAAAAAGAAACAAAAAGCCAAGTCAATTTCGAAGTAGATGAGAGATAAAGACATTAAATAAAAGCAATAAAGTCACGAATAACATGTAATGGTAAAAGCCTAAAGAAGTCCCCAGTAGAGTCGCCATGATGTCGATGCCCCCTTTATCTCGCAAAATCGGGTTTACGACATTTGAGAAGACAACTCTATTCCCGTGTGAGAATTAGGTTTTTGGAATTGAAAAGTCGCCACCTAATGATTATGTGCATTAGGACACTGAGAGTTTTGAGTTTGAAAACCAGAGTTCGGGTAAGGGCTAGAAATTATCTCGAGGGGAAGGTGTTAGGCACCCCTCAAGATCCACTAGTGTGGTTCCCGACCATGCTATGTTGTGACTTTAATGCAAATAAGTATACAAATAACTTCACACTTAAGGGTTACTAATAGATACGTAACAAGTATGTTGGAATCAAGGTCTAGATGATCTACAATTTGTTTGAGGGAGGGTCTAAATGCAGAAAATTAATCAAGACATTGAATAAAGAAGGAAGAAAAATTTAGGGGAAAAAGGAATAATGCAGTAAAATTAAAGAGGGGTTTTGGGTCGTTGAAAAGACAGAATTTTATTGATATAAAACAAAGTCACATAAAGGAAAGGGGGTCCTAGGTTTGTAAAACACATGGATCATCCACACAACACCGGTAATCAATCGTACGCATAGCGTTATCATGTGATCATCATCTCCATGTCTATCCTTCCCACCCCGTTAAGGTATTTAAGCGTGGAATGGTATCGTTACCCACTACATGCTATTACCCGTCCCACCTATCAGTCCTGGAGGCGTTTAGGACTACTAATCCTAAAAGGGAGGGAGCTTGGATTTTCAGGGGTTTTAAAAGGATAAAGTCCTAGGGCGACAAACAAAACACGTAAAGCAGTTAACGGGGAAATAAGAACAATTAAAGGCTCAAGTAGGCCTCCTCATTTAAAGAAACGAATTGCTTAGCATGTCTTACACATACTGTTTAGGTCATTAGTTTAAATTAGCGTAGGAAGAATTGATTTACCACATATTTCCCAGATAGGGAGTCCAAATTAGTCCTGCTTAAGTGTAGTTGTCGAAAACTGACAGTTGATTCATTATCTAACTATTTGTATGTTAAACAGGGCCTATAGGCATGATATCTATTTATCCAGGGACGGAGGAATAACTGATTGCAAAAAGTCATTAGTTATAAGCTCTACGGGTGATAAACAAATTGCCAATGATTTTAAACTCAGGAACGAGTGGTGATTCTCATTAAGTTGATAGTTCCTATAGGCATGCTTTCTAGGTGTAAATGATTTTGAGCAGAGATCCTATAGGCGGGTTATCTATATGTAATGAGTTATTTTATTTCCTATAAGCAGGCTTGCCTAATGACAAATGTATATGCAAAGTGCAGGAAGTCCTATAGGTATATTATCTATACAATATGCAGAGCTTCATTATCGATTTATTGCCATGGTATTATTACAAAGTGCAGAAAACCTATAGGCACGATATCTATGTGAAAAATGCAGGCTTTGAAAGTGATAACCCTATGAACATGGTTTCTAGGGGAAATGCAAAATTTTAAATAGTAAATATCCTATAAACATGGTATCTACGTGAAAATGCAGAGTTTGAAAGTAATGATCCTATGAACATGATTTCTATGTGAGATGCAGAATATTAAAGGGTAAATATCCTATAGACATGATTTCTATGTGAAAATGCAGAATTTTAAAGAGTAAATATCTTATAGACATGATTTCTACCCCTTTGGCATGCATTCAGTCCCATCCCCTTCACTATACCCCAGTAGTTATTACAAAGTTATTTACAAAGCTTATTATAGACCAAGCGAATCAGAAGGAATAATAAAATTACATCAGTGATTACATCTACATCTAATCAGCCTAATCCAGANTCTTCCGATCTATTTATTAAAACATTGGGTATTTAAAATCTGGCCCCAAATTCACCTTAATTTCGGACCTAAACTACCCAGACCTTGGCCCAATAACCCCAGCCCAATCCTAAGCGACCCAACCCAGTCCAAAACCGACCCCAACCCTTCTCAAATACCAGCTATTGATCAAAATGATCAACGGCTGACAACACCTTTCCCCCTTTCCCTATATCACCCGACCCCAAACCCTAATCTCCATTTCTCTTCAGTCGCCGCTTTCAAACACCTCTCCCTCTCATAGAAACCCTAGCCGCCTCTCAAAAAACCTCTCCGACTCCGCTTCAACCATGGATTTTTCCATGATTCTCTTACCTTTTGTGTGTTATATCGCCATCTCCTACGAATCTTATGTTATCTCTTAGTAATTGCCTAAACATGGCAAGTACTATATCCCAGATTTTGGCCATTTCCCTTTTGACCGCTTGAATCTGGACATGAATCTCATCCATATACTTCATGACCATGGTTATATGGGTCCGATTAGCCGAGATTTCGGCCAATCTTCGACTTCTATCAACTAGGTTTTGAATTTCCCTTTGTTCCTTACCGATTCTCAACCGATACTTCTCCTTTTCTGTGTTTGACTACTCTTTTTCCTTATGTTTCCCTATTTTCTACTTTATTCTTTGCCTTAAATTTGACTCTAAATGAACTTTGGTATTTTTGGTATTATTTGTGTGTTTCCCTGTTGATTTACTGAATCTTTTGATTTGTGCCCTAAAACCGATTCTAATTGATTCAAGAATATTTTTTCCTTATTTGTGTCTGAATAATTTGTTTTCCATGTTTACTTGTTCGATTTCTACACTATATAAACCCCTCCCCCATTCCCCTTAGGACAGACTTTGGAATCACTATAACCTCACTAGATCTAAAAGCTTTACTTTGTTATTTTGTTCTATATTTTGGTTTTGGCCGGCTGAAAGCCAAGGCCATTAAATTCTGGGTTTTTGCTTCTTGTTGATGTTCAAAATATTGTGGACTTTTGTTCTTTCTTGCATTTTCATTTAACTGGTACGTTACTTGACTTTTGCAATTTCATCCTTATGTATCTCTGATTTGCATGTGTGCTTACTTCTGAATCCATGGTTTAATACATTTCTGGGTTGCTTTTAAGCACCACTCTGTTAACTTCACACATGTTTTGAGTCTCTTTAGCATTTAATTACTTCTAATTCTACTAGTTCTGAGATTATCTACGCCTAATTGGGTAATCCGCATCTTCCTAAGATTGTTTAGCTAGTGTGTTGATGCCTGAATGTTCATGAATTTGTTTATTTGCTTTAAATCTTTGTAATGAATGCCTCACATCTGTAGTAATCTGTGTTAAGACTTTCTGTTTACCGTGAAAATGGTAATTACAATTAAATATGATTTTGTGGTTCTAAAAATATATGATATATTTTTATGCTAGTTGTTAAGCAATGGATGCTGAGTAAAAGACTATAAATCAAGATTGCAGCTTAGAGATGACATGATAATCGAACCAAACAGTTGGAGATCGGGGCCTCGAGCTGTCGTTTATAAGGCCTCGGGGTCGAGTTGGGTGACCGGCTTAGAACGATCGAGGGAGGACTAACACTTTATGAGAGCTACGGTATTGGCTCTTTATGATCAATGATAAGTAATAAATGAAGAACAATAAATAGAACATAATGAATATAAGCAATAAATGGAAGTAATGAGATCAAGAGAATATGTTAGAGAGCAGAGAGAATGTTCTAGTGTATTTAGTATTGAGCAACAAATGTCTACAAAATGACAAGGATCCCTTTTATATATGAGGGGGAATCCCAACATAGTACAAATGAGTTAATTACAAAGATATGGGGTTGGTACAACCATTTAATGCCATGATACGGGTCAGAGCTAGCCTACTAGACTTTGTCAGCTCTAGTCATGGGCCTAGGGAACTTCCCACTTTTCTATCATAACTGTCGACTTGCACTGTCTCGAGGTTGGACATCGATGGCCCCTCGGGTGTATATCTCGACCGTAGTCTTGAGCCTTTGGAAAGCTTGTTTACGAAGCGTCGTAATGGCTAAAAATTGGACCCTCCAATTTTACCGCATACAGATAGTCCCCGCGTTTCTTAGAGTGGAACGATAAGAAACGACTTTGATATCCATCTTTTCGAACTTTCCGTGATGATGTCATACTTATGACGTAAGCCTTTGTGATAACTGAGGCGTCCTGTCGGTTCATCTTTTCAGCGCCATTCAATGTACTGCCGATTCTTATTCTCCAAAGCGATAATATCACCGTCGATTCAGTTCCCAAAAACACATTGATTGCGCCTGCCTATACGTCTTTCAAAGATATTGATGGCGCCGTCGGTTACACTGCCACCCTCTTTAAATGGAAGCCTCCTGGAACCATTTCTTCATTCAAGTGTCCTCCAGTATCCTTCCACCCCTTTCTTCTCTTCATCCTCCTCCATTGTTATCTCCCATGTTTGAGGCCCGCGGCCTTAAGGTTACATGGCGGCGTTCCCATCAGCCACGCCATGGCCTTTTTCCAGGGCTTTCCCTTACCGAGCGAGATTGCACTGACTTGTCGTTCTTGTTGTTGTTGTTGCTCTTACTGCTGTCGTCGTTGGCTCGAGGCGATGAGATAGGGGGGCTGATTTCTTCTGACTTAGGAAGATGTTTGGACTCTACACCGCTGCTCAAGAGGGTGTTCGGACTATACACCGCTGCTCACCTCCCCACTCTGGCCTGGTATAGCACTTCATCCCTTTTGCTTTCCGCGGGGTGAAGTGGCGCTACCGGCCGATAACTTTCACGGCACAATGTCCCAAGAAGTGGACTCAAAGTAGCCGTGCAGGTAAGGTCGGCGCTCGCCAAGTCTTCTACCGGGCCGCGATTTCCTTGGCCTGGTAAAAGCTTTTGCTCTTTGGTGGTCAACGACTTTTTCTTCATCTTTTTCTGCTTCTTCCGCATCATTTTCCTCTTCTTCATCTTCTCCCTTGAAGATGCCATTTTGGAAGATCGAGACGAGGCCACCGAGGAGACGGTGCTCGAAGATGCTGTCGCCGAGGATACACCCCCGAGAATAGATTAGACTCTTGGCTTCTATTATATATACACTTTTTTGCTTCTTTGTTTCTTTGTAAGGACCCCTCGTGGGCTTTTGTAATCATATGTAAGGACCCCTCGTGGGCTTTTGTAATCGTCGTTTATTAATGTAAAGGGGTTTCTTCAATTTGCTTCTGATTTATGCTTTATTTCCCTTTATCTGCATTTGTGAAGAATCTGAATGCATGACTCTACCGACTAGTGCGAATATCGAGTCTGGGTGCAAGTATTTCTTCTGGATTTTGATTGATTAACACAATTCCCCGTAGAACCCTTTCCCGTTCCTTGGACTGAGCCCGGATTGGATTGATAAACTCGGGCCGTCGGGATCCCAGACTTCGAGTTGAATGAGAGTAGGGCTTCAAACTTTCAGTACTAGACTTAGCCCTTTAGACCCCGCGATAGTCCTCGACGGGGGATTTGCTCGGAAGTCTGAGAATAAAGATAGCCTTTAGGCTTTCGGTAGCAGTCCCCGAGTGGGGGTTCGCTCAAGCTCGGGCTACCTAGAAGCTTGTTTTGAACTCAGTGTAGATAGCCTTAAGGCATCACAGATAGATCCTGGATGGGGGCATACTCGGGTTTAGATAGTACCTCGAGGCCAAGCCCATATGAGTAGGTTTTTAGAGCTTATCTTCTTTTGAGAGAGGTCCTCGAGATCGGGTACCATCTCGAGGCTTAGGATGATGTCAATGGATCCTTGGAGCATATCTCCTTCTTGGTGGAGGTCCTCGAGATCGGGTACTATCTCGGGCCGTGTAGTTATGTCATTGGCTTCCTGGATCCTATCTTCTTTTTGATAGAAGACCTCGAGATCGGGTACCATCTCGTGGCTTGTAATGATGTGGGGTTTTTGATCCCCGAAATGTCGTACAACAGCGTTAATTGCACGATGTGTCTATGAAGCGACCAAGGCAGTTCCATTGGTACATTTTCCCAAAGCGAGGGATGGCTTAGTTAGCGTCTTTAATTGGCCTTTGAGGCAGGCGGATAGTCGCCGCTTTCTCCACATGTAGGGTTGTATTCCTTCTTTTGAGGATTCCGCTATTCCGGGTAGTCATCCTCCTCTATAGAGCTTTCCTTTCCTGTGTTAAGGCTTTCACCATTTCAACTTTGAAGGCTTTGCTCGAATTTTCTAGTTTTACCGCAGATATGGCTGCCAGACCAAGGTCCGTTCGGCGAGGAGAGGGGAGTTCCGGCCTTGAAGGCTTTTTAAACCAAAATGCTTGGGTCATCGGGAGTATGTTTCGAAGTTTATTTCTTTAGTAGGAGAGGGGCACCTTGAGTCAGTGTGGAAAGATTGTGGATGGGGGGGAAAAGGNGGGGGGGGGGGGGGGAAGGTAGTACTACGGGTACTTTCCCCGGGAGAGAGCATCATGGGTCATGCTAAGGGGTTTTTGAACGTATACACGTACCCCTTCACGCTAGGCCCCCCTGATAGGGTTGTGTTTGACTTCTGTCGAAAATACCGGGTTATCTTGGTGCAGATTCACCCGTCATTTTGGCGGATAGTATTGATGATGAGGTTCTTTGCGGAGAAACCATGGCTTGAATTCACGCTCAGTCATCTTATCAGGCTGTACCGGCCTTTTCACTATCGAGGTCTGCCAACCTTATGATGCTGATCCACCACACCTATCGTTGTTGATGATGAAGAAGATGGAGATCGAGAGTGGATGAGCCGATTCGTCCGAGTACGGATAGTTGATATTATCCGTGCGGAGTTTCTACCATTCCCCGAGGAATGGAATTTTACACGTAAGTGATATACTTGTGCCTTCGTAGTTTTTCTTGTGGCACAGGCAGGTTCCGTAAATGTGCCTTCCTGTCCCTTTCTGCAACAATTTCATGGACGCCGTACGAGGTCCCTGACCTGACGGACTGGGCACGGAAGCTAGCGACTCGCTCGACTTATAACGAACGTAAGTGGCGAGTTTTGTCTAAGGGCAAATGGGAGGCCAAACACCATGGTACGCGCTGTGTGATTTGCTCCTTTAAGGGCACTTTCATTTTACGCGTACTAACCCCATCACCGTAGGCATCGGGGAATCCTTTGGGGCGAGACCATGCCCTCTTGAAGGGGGAGAAGGATCGCCAGCTTCTGGGCTACGAAGCGATAATAATAAGCAAAAAGGGCTTTCACAGGGTGACAATGCTTACAGCAAGATGAGTCCAGGCCAGGGGCTCGGCGAGGATGCGTCTTCCCCCATCGAAGGTACTTCAAGGGATGTTCGAAACCAGGAGCCGCATACGCTGAGCAATTGCGCCCCCACCGGGTGCGGTTCTTCCGGGGTAGACGGAGCCGTACTAGTAGATGTGCGCTCAACTTTCGAGGAAGCTTAGCGGCTCTATTCCGAGGTGAGTTTTTTGCCGCCCGTGTTGATTTTATAGTTTTGTAATTTTTACTCTCTTGTCGAGTTTCTCTTTCATAGGCTTTTGACAAGCTCAAGTCCGAGATGCTTCGTTGCGAGGCCATGCTGCGAAAAGCCATGGATGGGGAGAAGTCCCTCAGGCTTCTTTGCGATGAGAGAGAAGACGAGTTGGCGTGCTTGTGGTGCGAGGCGAGTCGAAGCCTAAACTACGAAACCTACCTCGAGGAACATGTACTTATTGCTCTAGATGGGGCGCACGTTCCCTTTTCTATTCCTGAGGCTGACGTTTTGTTTAATTTAGCTGCAGAAGAAGACTGGAGACCTGGAACGCCGTAGGAGTGAAGTTGGCCAAGCCAGACGTGAGCGCGATGAGTTAAAGGCTCGGGCGGACGCTTATACTATAGTGGAGAAAGGTACTTTGGTTAAAGCTTCCGCCCTCGAGGTTCAACTTCACTTAGCTCGCGAGAACAGTTTGGTCCGAATGGATATGGTCACAAAGCTTGAGTCCGAGCTTTTGAAGATAAAAGCCGAAGTTGTGGATGCCCGGGCCGAAGCCGTAATGAGCCGAGCTAAAGCTGACAAGAAAGTGGCGGTCTATTTGAAGGATGCTGCCGATGCCCGAGCTGAGCTGAGAAGGGTTCTCGACCGCGAGAGCAGGAGCTTGGAGTATGCACGGTGCAAATCTCGAAGGGAAACCCTTGAGGAGATCAATGTTAGGGGTTTTGACCTCTCGGAAGAGGTGAAACAGGCAAAGGCAGATGAACATGATGCTAAGTCCCTTCTGTCCGATGCCGAGGATGGCGAGAGATAGGTGTCACACCTCCTTTTTAACTACACCCCCGAAAGGGTATAATAATAAGGGAGTTTTTTCCAACTTGAAGTGACAATCGAAGCGGGATTTATTTAAAAGATTCAGAGTCGCCATTTGGGAGATTTATGGTGTCCCAAGTCACCGGTTTGAATCCCGAATCGAGGAAAAGGTTTGACTCTGTTTAACAGTCGCGAACCAGAAATCCGGGTAAGGAATTCTATTAACCCGGGAGAAGGTGTTAGGCATTCCCGAGTTCCGTAGTTCTAGCACGGTCGCTCAACTGTCATATTCGGCTTAATTATCTGATTTTAAACAATTATGAACCTATGTGCAAATTTTAACTTTTTAACCACTTTTATTCATATTTTTTAAAGAAGATTGCAACATCGTTAAAACACGTCTCGAATCACGTCACATAAATGCACCCGTGATTTTTGATATATTTTAACTTCGTTGGGATTTGGATTTGGGTCACATAAATGTGCACCCGAATTTAGGAAAGTAATATTATTAAACACGCGCCTAAAGCAACTACGCATTTGCACTTCGCGAGGGCCATGGAATTTGCTAAATGGCACGCCTCGAATTCTAAGGTTGAGTTAAGGCTAATTAAATGAGGGCCACGCAACTATCAATTTTGTTCGGCATGGCACACCTCGTCAAGGATTCATCAGTGAACTATGGCTTAAAAGAATTACACTGCTTAAAACTTTGGCTGAGCTACAATATGAGTCTGAATTTAAAACAAAACAATGGCTAGTCTCTTTTTAGTTTAAAACTTTAGGTCTGGCCCAAAGGGAAGGCCATTAGCCCAAGAAATACCATAAGGAGTCAAAATATCGAGTCTCATGACAGACAAACTCAAACGAAGAGCCCAAGATCGAACCCATACCATTAACACATTGTAATTCAGATTTTGAGAACAAAACACAATAACCAAAAACATTTGAGCGCCATAGGTCAATGAACGATTTCAGTGATGGACTTAATAATTACTAATGCAAAAACCTCAATTGAATTTAACAAGTAATCATTTCTGGACACCCATTTTGAATTCTTACAACATTCGTTTATTAATTAATAGAGTATATGAGCATGGTCATCTACTGGAATTTGGAAACTAAATGAGCATGTTTACTGCTGATTTTAAACACAAAATAAGGTTCCTCTTTTACAACTAAATAATATACAACTTCAAATTTTTAACCCCCAAATCAATCTTAAATACTATGTTGGAATGGAGTTTCAACGAATCCCAGAGAATTGCACTTAAACAACCAGAGAATTACACAACACAACTACTAGATATTGAACTACCAATTAAACTTAGATTAATGACTACTTCAAACCATCAACAAGCAAGTTTTGACAACTAAACGAAAAAGCAGAGTATGAATTGACTATGTTGGACTCAAAATTCGAATTAAGGCCTTCGAACCATGGCCAAGCCAAATAACTTCAACTAATCAACTAAGATCCCTATTCCTTAATCAAATAACACATTTAAAGGTTCAAACAGTCCCGAATCATTACAGTCAAACAAGTTCAAAACCAAACTCTAAAGTGAAATACAACATTACTGATATATAGGACCACACATGGTGACTAAACTGAAGGACACATAAAGCAACTATAGTGAAGTCTAGAAATCAGTTGACAAGGAAACATGCAACAATTATCATTTCTCTTCAAACTTGATTACAGAGCCTTGAACTTTGCATTTCACATGCTGTTTAGGAATTAGTACATACCTGAATATAACAGAAACAGAATCAGAAACTAGATTTGAAATCCCAGAAGAAACCAGCAACAATAATAAGCAGCAGGTGCAATGATTCAACAGGTTCAATTAACCAAGCAAGGAAATCAACTTAAAATCCAATGAAACAGTATTCCTCAACACAGCTTGAACCAAAACTTTTCCAAACCACAAGATCAATCCATTTCAAATTCCCAGATGACTCAGAATTGTTTTAAAGTTGAAAACCTCAAAAACTGAAATCAGAAATCAATAGAACAGCGATTTTTTCGTTTGAAAAAATCCAGCCGTTGATTTTTCTTTTCTGATTCTTACCACTCTCAAAATCTCTATTGTGTTTCAGAAATTGAAGAAAAAAAGACAAAAACACTCAAATTCTATCAAACAGTGAAATCTCCTGCATTTTTTTTTGTATTTTTCTGGATTTTTTTTAGCTGTTTGGATTTCTAAGAATTTTCTATCTCTAATCTCTCTTGGGTCTGCCTTCTAAGGCAAGAAAGGGTGCCTTTATAGGCAAGGCAAGTAGGGTAAAGCAACAAGTTTCAGTTTTGCACTTTACCCCCTCTTGAACTTTTATTTTAACTAAGTTACCCCTAAATTCCTGCCTTGCTATCCAAGTAAGTGCTATTAGAATCAGAAATTGCAATTCAAGCCCCACCTAGAAGCTTCTAGGGACTTCTTATTTCTGTTGCTAAAGATTCCCTGATTCTAATTTACCTAAAATACCCTTTAATGACCCTGTTTTTACCTTGAAATTCATGGACCAAGCTGACCCAGTAATTGAAACAGTCAAAACATGGGTCAAGAATGATCCAACTCAAGGAAATCAGCCTACTCAAACTATGAACTGAGGATTTAAATGCGGCCCAGATTTAAAAGAAACAAAAAAAACTTAAGCTAATTTAATAAATCAAATAAACCAAAGAAAAAGCAATTAACTCCTAGACTAATCAATCTATTAAACTGGAACTACTAAAGTAGTGAACTAAATTATGGACTAACATTACTAATTAAAGAGAGATGCATAATTATTGAAACTAAAACACACAAACAAATTTGAACAAAATACTTTCGAATTCGACACGAGTTTTCTGGAAATTGAACGACCTAAAACAAAACTAAGATGAACACATGCTTCAAACAAGAAGAAAAGAAGAAGAAGACAGATGCGGATAGCAAAAGAAAAATAAAAATGGAAAAAGAAAAACAAGCATACCTCCCCAATCCTCCTTGAACAAAGCTTCAATGTATCTTTGAATTTGTAGCCGGAATAAGTCTCAATCGTGTGTTCTCAAATGAGAACACACAACTGAGATCGATTCCAACCACGAAACTTCTAAAACCTTGCCGATTGGACTATTTGGAAATTTAGGTCATCCCTTCAAACCCAGATTCGAACAATCCTACTAAGATTCGAGGGTAATGGGTCATAGATTAAGGAAGAGGGGGTGATGGGGGTTCCATGGTGTTGTTTTGGTGGGGTTTGGGGTAGATTGGGGTCAGCGACGCCGGACACGGCGGAGGCAGCGCTAGGGTTTCTAAAATTCGAGACATTCCGGTGAGATTTGAGAAAAAATGGTTGAAGATTTGGGATTGGGTGGAGGAGGGGAGGCTATGGTGAAGATTTGGTGGCGATTGAACGCCGGCCGCCGCCGTAGACGATTTCCGGCGGGCGGTGGCTTAGGGCGGAGGGGCTGTTCTCTGAAAGAGGTGAGTGTGGGTGAGAGAGACGGGGCCTGGGAGGTTCTGAGGGGGGTGGGGTTGATTTGGACACTTAAATATTAAGTGACCTAGGCTTCCCAACCGTCCGATCATCAAACCTCGACGGCCGGGATTAATCCTAGCCAAAACTACATCGTTTGGGGTATTGGGGGGG
>NW_017671807.1:81074-82932 GCF_001879085.1 Nicotiana attenuata
GGGGGGGGGCTGGACCGGATCAAACGCGGGTTTGGGCTGGTTCAGGGGCTTATTTGGTCCGGGTTGAGGGGTAATTGATTGGGCTAATGGCTTGGGCTGCCAAATTGGCCCAACAACCCTTTTTCCAATTCCTTTTTTCTTTTTTAAAATATTGTTTTTCTTTTTCTTCCCCTTTTTCAAAATTAAACAAAAATCCTAAATTAATTCTAAAATTAAATTAACCTACCAAATCATGTTAACCACAATTAATTAACTACCAAATTAAGGAACACTAATGAAATTCAAACTAGGAATTAAGCAATGCACAAATAAATTATTTTTTTTGTTGAGATTTTTCTATTTTGTAAAACTCTAATTACTAATTAATCTAAGAATATGTAAAACTAAGTCCTAAATGCAGATGCAATGTATATTTTTTTTTTGTATTTTTCAATAATTAAAATGCACAGACAAAAATGCAAACAATTAGCAAAAAATGCCACAAAAATCCACAAAATTGCAAATATTGAAAGGAATTATTTTGTTTTGAATTTCTGGGAGTAATTCATATAGGGCAAAAATCACGTGCTCACAGCTGCCCCTCTTTGCTCGGAAACACGAAGAGTTTTCGTGCAAAGATAAGTGAGCAAATACGAGCGATTTTTGCCCGTTTGAATACTCCGTGTGAAGCATTTTTGAAAGAGTTGACCGCACCCTGCTTCTAAGGTTGCCTACATATCCCTTGCTAAAAAGGAATCAGGTTAGTGTAGTTCAGGAAGGTCTGGTAGCTGGGACTACCATGAAGCTGTGGTTTCACTGCTGCTGCTGCTGCTACTGCTTATTGAACACCCTTATTACACCGTGTCAAAATAAAAAGAAGCTAGACTAATCTATGATCTATGAATTACAAAAGATCCTATCTATATCTTCAAACTTGCTCTTGTATTTCTTGTTGCCTTGTTGTCTTGTATTCTCTCGGTGAAATCCATTGTTGCCGCTTTGAATTGTAAACTGAGATGTTTTCTCTTTCTCCGGGTGTATGCTTGACTGCAGAACTTGATATGTATTCCTCTGCTATACAGGAGGGCTCCTGACTTCACAACTTGAATGTATTCCTCTACTATACAGGCGGGCTCCTGACTTCAAAACTTGAAATGTATTCCTCTGTTATCCGGGCGGGCTCCCGACTTCAAAACTTGAATGTATTCCTCTGTTATCCGGGCGGGCTCCCGACTTCAAAACTTGAAATGTATTCCTCTGTTATATGGGCGGGCTCCCGACTTCAAAACTTGAATATATTCCTCTCTTATACGGGCGGGCTCCCGACTTCAAAACTTGAAATGTATTCCTCTGTTATACGGGCGGGCTCCCGACTTCAAAACTTGAATGTATTCCTCTGTTATACGGGCGGGCTCCCGACTTCAAAACTTGAAATGTATTCCTCTGTTATACGGGCGGGACTTCAAAACTTGAATGTATTCCTCTGTTGTACGGGCGGGTTCCCGACTTCAAAACTTGAAATGTATTCCTCTGTTATACGGGCGGGCTCCCGACTTCAAAACTTGAATGTATTCCTACTTGAATGTATTCCTCAGTTATACGGGCGGGCTCCTGACTTCAAAACATGAAATGTATTCCTCTGTTATACGGGCGGGCTTCCGACTTCAAAACTTGAATGTATTCCTCTGTTATCCGGGCGGGCTCCCGACTTCAAAACTTGAATGTATTCCTCTGTTATACGGGCGGCTCCCGACTTCAAAACTTGAAATGTATTCCTCTGTTATCCGGGCGGGCTCCCGCTTCAAAACTTGAATGTATTCCTCTGTTATACGGGCGGGCTCCCTGTTATACGGGCGGCCTCCCGACTTCAAAACTTGAA
>NW_017671807.1:83152-164879 GCF_001879085.1 Nicotiana attenuata
GGGCTCCTGACTTCAAAACTTGAAATGTATTCCTCTGCTATACAGGCGGGCTCCTGACTTCAAAAAAAATAGACAAAACAAAGAAAATTTTCTGCCCCAGTTTGGTAGCTGGGCACATATTACCACATATTAATAAGAATCGGAAAACTAAAACGTGAATTGTAATACCTCTGTTCTCCAGGCGGGCTCCTGACTGCTGAAACTTGAAATGTGTTCCTCTGCTATACAGGTGGGCTCCTGACTTCAAAACTTGAAATGTATTCCTCTGCTATACAGGCGGGCTCCTGACTTCAAAACTTGAAATGTATTCCTCTGCTATACAGGCGGGCTCTTGACTTCATACTTGAATGTATTCCTCTGCTATACAGGCAGGCTCCTGACTTCAAACTTGAATGTATTCCTCTGTTGTACGGGCGGGCTCCCGACTTCCAAACTTGAATGTATTCCTCTGTTATACGGGCGGGCTCCCGACTTCCAAACTTGAATGTGTTCCTCTGTTATACGGGTGGGCTCTATTATACGGGCGGGCTCCCGACTTCCAAACTTGAATGTGTTCCTCTGTTATACGGGTGGGCTCCCGACTTCAAAACTTGAATGTATTCCTCTGTTATATGGGCGGGCTCCCGACTTCAAAACTTGAATGTATTCCTCTGTTATACGGGCGGGCTCCCGACTTCAAACATTGAATTACTTCTTCCCGTTCTCCGAATGGGTACCTGATTTCAACAAAAATGGACAAAAACAAAGAAAATTTTCTGCCCCAGTTTGATAGCTGGGCACATGGGTGAGTGTTAAACTGAATTATTTTGCCAACTATTATAAGAATTTGAAAGCTAAGTCCTATTATCCAGGGAGGTCCTGACAACTTAGAACAATTATGAACCTAAGTTATATCCTCTAAAGGTATTACTCCCACTACATTTGTTGTCTAAAAGGTCTTAAACTACTCCCCATTATCCAGGAGGGTCCTGAAAACTTCTAGTTAAAAGACATTTTTAACCTAAGTTATATCTACTGAAGGTACGACTTCCACTATATCTTGTTATCTAAACACACCTTAAAACTACGTCCCATTATCTAGGAGGGTCCTGAAAACTCCTAATTGAATCCTATCTTAAACATGCAAACTTTGAAACCAACTTATATTCCTTTGGGGTACATTTATGCTAAATTATGCTACTCATGATTGTTTTGAAATTTAAACTAAGTCCCATTTCCAGGAGGGTCCTGAGAGTTTACGGTCAAACCTGTTTTGGTGCTTGCTCTTTCCCCTACGGAGAGTTTCTCCGAAACAAATGAAATTTTCTGCCCCTATTTCAATCAAAGAAAAATCTTGTCAGTTTAAAATGTGGTGGTTGGTTTGTGGCCTTGAACTTTGAGGGAGATTGCTCCTTCACTCCCATGGTGACTGATTTCCACTTGAAGACCTTGCTTGTTTAGGGACTAACCCCTTTTTCTATTGTCCTCATCACATAAAATACCTTTTCTTTGTTTAACCCCAATATCCCCTGCTGTTGTATTGCATGAACCGGCATTCCTCCAACCTTTGTTTCTCACATGAATCCCAAAGCACGTCTATTGCCCCACTCCGTGTATATGTCGTTCTTTCTTGACTTAACTACTGGCATTGGCCTTGGGGTCTTTTGCTCCTTCGCTCGTCATGATAACTGATTTCCATTCGAAGACCTTGCTCGTTTCTTGACTAACCACTTCCCTTTGACACCCTTTAACACATAATCTACCTCTTCTCCGTTCAAACCCCATACCTTCTATTTGTTGCATTGCTCATGAACTAACATTTACCAGACCTTTGTGTTTCATATGAGCCCCAAAGCATGTTGATTGCCACCCATAGTATGTTGTTCTTTCTTAAATTAAAACCCCTAGCCCCCTGGCCTTTAGGTCTACGGCCCCCTCATTTGCCATGATAACTTTGATTTCTGCTTGGAAGACCTTGCTTGTCACTGGATAACCAAATTTTGTCAATCTTGCCACAAAAAATGCCTTTGATACATTCACCTAACACCCTCCATCTATTGCATTGTTCATGAATTGATATGTACCAAGCCTTTGTATTTCACAAGGATCCCCAAAGCATGCTGATTATTACCAGCTCAGTGCTCTTGTTGTTGTTTCCTGACTTGTGACACTTTTGATGTGCTAGCCAGATCCCGTTTTGTTCAACTAGAAAGCTGGTGGCAGATTTTGAAGTCATTTCTCACTTGTTATGACCAAACAGACTCGAGAGGAGGAAGTAATCAAAACAAAAGGAACAGAGTGAAGGACAAAGGAAAGAGATGATTCCTAACAAGAAAACTACGAAGTAGAAACCTATCGGATGTGGGTACTAACTCTAATGACCATGACATGCACCTGCGGCCTATTTCGTTAAGCAAACCTGATGTTCAACTCTTGTTGTACCTTTTTGCCGTGAAACTGGGCTTCAATGCTCCGCTTATCCAATCTGATTCACAATCCTTATTCGATTTGTAGTGCCCGAAGGATTTTCACCATCAAGCCTCTCTCATTTTGGTCTTTCTCTCAACTTACTGGCTCCTTATGGTGCCCGTGAAGGTTTTCACCAATAAGACTCTCTCATTTTTTATTTCTCTCAGCTTTCATCGCCTTGCGATACCTGTGAGGGCTTTCATCAATAAGACTCTCTCATTTTTCATTTCCCTTGTTTGGACCGGAGTGTTGCCCCTGATATGAATCACCTCTACTTTCTTGACTTGGCATTCTTCGAAGATTGATCGGAAGGTCTTTCTTTGGACCGTAATATGGGCTTTTGGATAGGGTCAGAAAGAAAGGGTATCACGAAGGCTCAAAACAACTTGAATGGGTTCAAACTTACAACTTTTGGAATCAGATCCTCTTTCTCTTCTTTTCTTTTCTTTCTTCCTTTTCTCTTTTGTTGTTTTGTTTTTTTTTTCTTTTTTTTTTCTTCTTCCCTTTTTCCTTCTCTCTTTTCATTCTTTCCTTTTTTTTTTTTTACTTATCTTTTACGCTTGTGTTTCTGATCTTTCCGAAAGAGGGGTATGAAAGAAAATAAATAAGGCTCAAAGGGGGTAACAAAGGATAAAGTGTTTAGATAGCAGAACAAAAATGCCTTCGTCATTCCAATCTTCAAAACATGCCAAGTACAAATAACACAGTTAAACAAACCACAGAAAACATTCGCAACATCTTTTGATTGTACCAGACTCGGTAACCATATCCACATATCCGCCTTCTACATCTGTTGAATACAAAGCAACATTAGACAACACTCTCACTTTCCTTACCACGAACGACTCCTAAAAATTCGGGCAAACTTGCCTTTAGCTTCAACCTGATGCGGCATGATGCACTCCAATAGGGTTTCTCTGTGTTTTATCTGCCCCAGTTTCACATGGTTCGGGCTTCAAATGATCTCAAATGGTTCAAATCTATTCTTATTTCCCTCAAGTGCCCCTGTCATCTTCAAAATTGTTTCAATGTTTCATGACTAAACTAACTTTTGAGCTCAGGCTGAGAGTTACGCATGCATGTCATGTCACTAGAACCAGCACGAAAAGAACTATAAGAGGAGAAGAAAATTAAACAGAAATGGCTAGAAATAACAGAAAACAGAGAATTGCATTAGACTGACGGTGAAAGAGTTTGGACAACAAAACAAGCACAATAAACTGGGGTACAACCCTTAGACAAACCTAGACANCAGGCTTTTGGACGGGGTTAGAAAGAAAGGGTATCAAAGGCTCAAAAAAATTCAAATGGGTTCAAAATTACAACTTTCGGAATCAAATCTCTTGCACAACCACAACTTATGCCCCAGTTTCTTTCTTTGGGACTTTTGGATTTTTATTATGATGAGACCGAACCGTGAGGCTGCCTACGTATCCTTAAAAGGAATCAGGTCGAACGTAGTTCATGTCATAGGAATAACTTTGTTGTTGTGGTTTTTCCTTTCTTTTCTTCCATTTTCTCTTCTTTTCTTTTCTTTCTTGCTTTTCTCTTTTTTTGTTGTTTTTTTTTCTCTTCTTTTTCTTCTCTTTTCTCTTTTTTTTTCTTCTTCCTTTTTCCCTTCTCTCTCTTTTCATTCTTTCCTTTTTTTTTCTTTACTTATCTTTTACGCTTGTGTTTCTGATCTTTCCGAAAGAGGGGTATGAAAGAAAATAAATAAGGCTCAAAGGGGGTAACAAAGGATAAAGTATTTTGATAGCAGAACAAAATGCCTTCGTCATTCCAATCTTCAAAACATGCCAAGTACAAATAACACAGTCAAACAAACCACAGAAAACATTCGCAACATCTTTTGATTGTACCAGACTCGGTAATCATATCCACACATCCGCCTTCTACATCTGTTGAATACAAAGCACCATTGGACAACACTCTCACTTTCCTTACCACGAACGGCTCCTAACAATTCGGGCAAACTTGCCTTTAGCTTCAGCCTGATGCGGCATGATGCACTCCAATAGGGTTTCTCTGTGTTTTATCTGCCCTAGTTTCACATGGTTCGGGCTTCAAATGATCTCAAAGTGTTCAAATCTGTTCTTATTTCCCTCAAGTGCCCCTGTCATCTTCAAAATTGTTTTAATGTTTCATGACTAAACTAACATTTGAGCTCAGGTTGAGAGTTACGCATACATGTCATGTCACTAGAACCAGCATGAAAAGAACTATAAGAGGAGAAGTAAACTAAACAGAAATGACTAGAAATAACAGAAAACAGAGAATTGCATTAGACTGACGGTGAAAGAGTTTGGACAACAAAACAAGCGCAATAAACTAGGGTACAACCCTTAGAACAAACCTAGACAACACTACATGAGATACTACGACCAAAGGAACAAGACAAAATAAAAGGATAGAAGGGTTTGAGTCACAAGACAATATCCAGATTACAACCCTCAAATAACCTGGACTACAGAAATGACAACAAACTAAGCAACCAAAGCTCCTCTCTGGCTGACCAAGAAATGGAGCGTCTTTCCAATTACCAAGCACGGTATCTTAGCCACTAAATTCTGCATCAACAATACTAGGAACTTCACAAGTCTTCATCACATTGTTCTTATCAAGCTGCTTTTGGGTTCCTTTTGCCGGATCGTTCTTAAGATCAACCTCTGATAGTGCTGAAAGCTTGGTAGCCCTTGGACATCCGAGTCTCCCGGAAGAATTCTCACATTCCTTTTTAAAATAAATCATGCCCACCATATGCGTCTCATTATGCACAGGTGATGGACTTTGGCTAGTGTTTGCTGCATCCGGATTTTGCACGACAATGTTGCCTGCATCAATAAGCCTCTGAATTGCTTTCTTCAGATTCCAACACTTCTCTATGTCATGCTCCGGGGAATCTGAACAATATGCGCACCTTTGAGAAAAATCAAACTTCTTTGACAGAGGGTTTGGCATTTTTATCTGAATCGGCTTCAACATGTCAATTGCTTCAACCTTTAGAACAAACTGGCATATGATTCTCCAATAGGGGTGAAAGCTTTTTCTTTTTTCAGCAGCCTCTCGCTCTTAAATGCTTGCCGGAAACCTGAGCCAGGAGGTTTTCGGTATGCTCGTGGGAGTGGATAGGCATTCTGTGGAGCTGGGTACGGGGAAATTGATGTATGATTTTTGGAATTCTGTGGAGAAAAGTAGCATTGGGGAGGATCATCTGGTACACAAGGATATCCACGGGGACGATGTCGAGGCTGGAAGTGTTGATCAGGAAAGCCCATCGGATCATCTTTTCGGTTTCTCTTTCTTTTACCCAAGCTTACTGGGATGTTCTGATTGTCTTTCGAACAACTCACGATTTTGCTTGACTGGATTCCTTCTTCTACTAGCTCCCCCATTTTTAACATATCATTGAAAGGCTTTCCCAAGGCCGGGATCAAATGACTGAAGTAGGTAGGTCCCTGGGCTTGTAGGAAAAGCTCAACCATTTCTTCTTCACCAATCGGGGAACCGACTCGAGCAGCTTGCTCCCTCCATCTGAGCCCAAACTCTCTAAAGCTTTCCTCCGGCTTCTTTTCCATTCTAGATAGGGAGGAACGGTCTGGGGTAACAGTTGATTTGCATTGAAAGTATCGAACAAAATCTTGAGCCAGGTCACCCAATGTAGGCCACTTATCAACATCTTGACGATAATGGCAGTCCAAAGCTTCCCCAGTTAGGCTCTCACGGAAATATGCCATCATCAAGTCATCTTTCTCTCCCACACTTCTCATTTCATTGCAATAGACCCTCAAGTGGGCTACCGGATCTCCACACCCATCAGACAAGTTAAATTTTGGCACTTTGAACCCCGCAGGCAGGCGGACGTCATGGGACATAGACAGTTCTTTTGTAAGTCATGCTACCTTGGCCCCCCATTCTTTGCTTGTTCTTTAAAGAATGTTCCATGCCTTTCAGCCTTCTGGGCATCCCATCTCGCCCTTCTCTTCCTGTGAACTTTTCATTTTCGGCATGAGGCTCATCCCGGGAGCTCTTCTTGTATGAATCAAAGACCTTGTGGGCACCCTTTGAGGGGTGACATTGAGCATCACAAGCTTTGACTGGGTATTCATTGTTGGGGGTAGTGGATATGACAGGAGGGCAATTTTGGGGAGAGGTAATTGGAGGAGGAGTGGTGGAGCTACTAGGGTGGTTGGGAAAACTGTGACAAACGGGTGTATCTGGGGAGTATGGAGGATCCTCTGGCACCATGACCGGAGATTGGATAAGGGTAGCATCTAGGAAGCTAGGTGGTGGCGGGGGTGGTGCATTCCCATTCATCCAGGCTTGATACATGTCCATCATATGTTGTCTTAACATCCTTGCCTCATCAGCCAAACCAGTGTTTTGTTCCACCAACTGCTTTCGGGCACCCGTATCAACCAACCCGGTTATGTTGTTGTCTGCCATTGCCTTTGACGTTGTGTTGTAGAGAAGAGTTACCACTTTAAAACCACAAACCAACCACCTTTCTGGTATGAACACAATAAAATGAAGCCATCACGTTAGCGTTAGGGCATTCAACATAAGATAATTTCAATTTACGTGCAATGCACCTAGCCACAATTATCGGTTCTAAAATGACTTCGAGGGTACAAAGGTCAGTTGGCATCATCCCAATTTGTTCATTTCAACCTCTCTCCTTTCTTTTCTTTTCTCGCCCTTCTTTAGCTCGCTCATTTTTCCTTCCCCTTTTTTCCTTTCGGATTATCACTCTTTTCTTCCCTCTCATTTCTCACATCCCATGACTTCACCTCTCTTTTTTCTTTCTTCTCTCTTTTATTTTCCTTGATTTTCCCCTTTTTTTCTTTCCTTTTCTTTGGATAAATAAAAAAATGATTCGATCGAACCCTATGTAGGTTGCCTACGTATCATGACCCCGCATGAATCAGATCTTTGCGTAGTTCTAGAAGATCGAGAATAGAGTAAACAAACTGACATTTTTTTTAAGAAAAGAAGGAAATCCAAAGAATAAACCACAGAAATATATTTTGAATTTTCATTTGATATCCTGATGCAATATTTCGAAACAAGCAACAAAATGTTTTGAATTTCAACTTTGATTGGCCCCAAGAAGAAATTCTAATGATAAACAAAAGATAAAGTATTTTTTTTATGTACAATATCCTAAAGTTCTAATGAAAATAAAAAGATTTTTTTTTTCATTTTTCACTAATTTCCCAAAGAAATACCTCAAAAGAAAATCTTTTTGGATTTTGGAATTAACACCTTAAAGAAAGCTTTTAAAGAAGTACTAAAAGAAAATTCTCTTTCGTTTTTTTTTTGAATTTTGGTCCTAATATACTAAAGGAAACATAAAAGCAATTTATTTTAAGTCATAGATATTAATTGCCTAAAGGAAGAACAACCTCAAATTTTTTCATTTCTAGAACTAGTATTCTAAAGAAAACTTATAACGGAAATATAAAATGCAACATCTCCCTTTTTTTTGGATTTTTGAATTAAAGCACACCTTGTCAAATATAAAATAAAAAGTACAATCACAAAAACATGACATCTCTGTACAAAACTTAGAAAGTAAAAGACGATAAAAAAACATACCCAAAAATAACTAAAAAATAAATAAAAGTAAATCTCCTTAAGCAACTCTTGAATGCAGCGGTCCTGGAGTATCTGTCCTGCTCAAACTCCGGTTAGTAAATTCACACCTGTATGAGAAAACTTAAACCAACACTATGTGAGACAATAACATTCCCTATTAGACACATGCAAGACATGGTTGCGATTATTTTTGCAAAATGACTTATTTAGCCAAAAGGTGGCTAGAAGTGTAAAATTTGGCTAAGACCCCGCAAAGACAAAAACCTAAGCTTACTAGGAAGACCGGACCCTATGTGGGTGGCCTACGTATCACGCCCCGGAAGACGAGAATCAGGTATGCGTAGTTCGGGCAGATTGGATACGGGCGAAAATTAAAAAAACAACTAACTTAAAGAAAATATTTTTTTTGTCTTTTCCTTGAAAATGATGAAACATGCAAACTCTCTTTTTTTTTTGGATTTTCTTTTCCCTTTTTTTTTGATTTTTTGGAAAATGGTGAAAAAGTGCAAAATCTTTTGAATTTTTCAAACTCTTTTTTTCTTAACAAAATGTGGCAAAAGACATAATTGGATCTACTTGCTTTATTTTCACACTTCACCCTCTCTTTTTCTTTTTTTCTCTTTTTTTCCATTTTTTTTTCATTTTTCATTTGCCCTCAGCTATCATTGATCCGCTAAATGACCCCTTTACCCTTGAATAAATGCAACATGTTGCACATAGGATGCATCAAGATGGTATATTATTTAGGGTGCACCTGTCCTAGACGGACCCAAACCCTGTGTTGAGTTCCCTAAGTCAAATGCACATGATGCAAACAAGCGTACCTACTAAGGATCCGGCATGAGGCTGAGTTATTCTAGGTTCAAAACCCGGGTATTTGTTCTAGACTGTGTACCCGAACGGACAACTCGAGTCGAGGAGGGGGCTACGTACCGGGGACCCGAAAGATCATCCGGCTTAGTAACTTGTCCGAGCCTCTTTCTTATTTCAAGGTACGACACTAACAGAATAGGGAGTCTCGACCAACGAGCACATCCCCGAAGATAAGAAGAGAAGGGTTTCGTAACAGTTTATATGTACAGTTCAAATAATATCAAAGCGGTAAAAGCATCATTTTGCACATTAAGCCCAACATGTAAAAATATCAGATAATAAACAAAGCCAAATACAACAATTATTCTAAACTCGAATTCTTGAACCCTGAACCAAAAGTTCTGGGTTCATGTCCCCAGCAGAGTCGCCAGAGCTGTCACATCTCCTTTTTAACTACACCCCCGAAAGGGTATAATAATAAGGGAGTTATTTCCAACTTGACGTGACAATCGAAACAGGATTTATTTAAAAGATTCAGAGTCGCCACTTGGGAGATTTATGGTTTCCCAAGTCACCGGTTTGAATCCCGAATCGAGGAAACGGTTTGACTCTGTTTAACAGTCGCGAACCAGAAATCCGGGTAAGGAATTCTGTTAACCCGGGAGAAGGTGTTAGGCATTCCCGAGTTCCGTGGTTCTAGCACGGTCGCTCAACTGTCATATTCGGCTTAATTATCTAATTTTAAACAATTATGAACCTATGTGCAAATTTTAACTTTTTAACCGCTTTTATTCATATTTTTAAAAGAAGATTGCAACGTCATTAAAATACGTCTCGAACCACGTCACATAAATGCACCCGTGATTTTTGACATATTTTAACTTCGTTGGGATTTGGATTTGGGTCACATAAATGTGCACCCGAATTTAGGAAAGTAATATTATTAAACACGCGCCTAAAGAAACTACGCGTTTGCACTTCGCAAGGGCCATGAAATTTGCTAAATTGCAAGCCTCGAATTCTAAGGTTGAGTTAAGGCTAATTAAACGAGGGCCACGCAACTATCAATTTTGTTCGGCATGGAACACCTCGCCAAGGATTCATCAGTGAACTATGGCTTAAAAGAATTACACTTCTTAAAACTTTGGCTGAGCTACAATGTGAGTCTAGATTTAAAACAAAACAATGGCTAGTCTCTTTTTAGTTTTAAACTTTAGGTCTGGCCCAAAGGGAAGCCCGTTAGCCCAAGAAATACCATAAAGAGGCAAAATATCGAGTCTCATGAAAGACAGACTCAAACGAAGAGCCCAAGATCGAACCCATACCATTAACACATTGTAATTCAGATTTTGAGAACAAAACACAATAACCAAAAACATTTGAGCGCCATAGGTCTATGAACGATTTCAGTGATGGACTTAATAATTACTAATGCAAAAACCTCAATTGAATTTAACAAGTAATCATTTCTGGACACCCATTTTGAATTCTTACAACATTCGTTTATTAATTAATAGAGTATATGAGCATGGGCATCTACTGGAATTTGGAAACTAAATGAGCATGCTTACTGCTGATTTTAAACACAAAATAAGGTTCCACTTTTACAACTAAATAACATACAACTTCAAATTTTTAACCCCCAAATCAATCTTAAATACTGTGTTGGAATGGAGTTTCAACGAATCCCAGAGAATTGCACTTAAACAACCAGAGAATTACACCAACAACTACTAGATCTTGAACTACCAGTTAAACTTAGATTAATGACTATTTCAAACCACCAACAAGCAAGTTTTGACAACTAAACGAAAAAGAAGAGTATGAATTGACTATGTTGGACTCAAAATTCGAATTAAGGCCTTCGAACCATGGCCAAGCCAAATAACTTCAACTAATCAACTAAGATCCCTATTCCTTAATCAAATAACACATTTAAAGGTTCAAACAGTCCTGAATCATTACAGTCAAACAAGTTCAAAACCAAACTCTAAAGTGAAATACAACATTACTGATGTAAAGGACCACACATGGTGACTAAACTGAAGGACTCATAAAGCAACTATAGTGAAGTCTAGAAATCAGTTGACAAGGAAACATGCAGCAATTATCATTTCTCTTCAAACTTGATTACAGAGCCTTCAACTTTGCATTTCACATGTTGTTTAGGAATTAGTACATACCTGAATATAACAGAAACAGAATCAGAAACTAGATTTGAAATCCCAAAAGAAACCAGCAACAATAATAAGCAGCAGGTGCAGTGATTCAACAGGTTCAATTAACCAAGCAAGGAAATCAACTTAAAATCCAATGAAACAGTATTCCTCAACACAGCTTGAACCAAAACTTTCCAAACCACAAGATCAATCCATTTAAAATTTCCAGATGACTCAGAATTGTTTTAAAGTTGAAAACCTCAAAAACTGAAATCAGAAATCAATAGAACTGTGATTTTTTCGTTTGTAAAAATCTAACCGTTGATTTTTCTTTTCTGATTCTTACCACTCTCAAAATCTCTATTGTGTTTCAGAAATTGAAGGAAAAGAGACAAAAACACTCAAATTCTATCAAACAGTGAAATCTCCTGCATTTTTTTTTGTATTTTTATGGATTTTTTTAGCTGTTTGGATTTCTCAGAATTTTCTATCTCTAATCTCTCTTGGGTCTGCCTTCTAAGGCAAGAAAGGGTGCCTTTGTAGGCAAGGCAAGTTGGGTAAAACAACAAGTTTCAGTTTTGCACTTTACCCCTTCTTGAACTTTTATTTTAACTAAGTTACCCCTAAATTCCTGCCTTGCTACCCAAGTAAGTGCTATTAGAAACCAGAAATTGCAATTCAAGCCCCACCTAGAAGCTTCTAGGGACTTCTTATTTCTGTTGCCAAAGATTCCCTGATTCTAATTTACCTAAAATACCCTTTAATGACCCTGTTTTTACCTTGAAATTCATGGACCAAGCTGACCCAGTAATTGAAACAGTCCAAACATGGGTCAAGAATGATCCAACTCAAGGAAATCAGCCTACTCAAACTATGAACTGAGGATTTAAATGCGGCCCAGATTTAAAAGAAACAAAAAAACTTAAGCTAATTTAGTAAATCAAATAAACCAAAGAAAAAGCAATTAACTCCTAGACTAATCAATCTAGTAAACTGGAACTACTAAAGTAGTGAACTAAATTATGGATTAACATTACTAATTAAAGAGAGATGCATAATTATTGAAACTAAAACACACAAACAAATTTGAACAAAATACTTTCGAATTCGACACGAGTTTTCTAGAAATTGAACGACCTAAAACAAAACTAAGATGAACACATGCTTCAAACAAGAAGAAAAGAAGAAGAAGACAGATGCGGATAGCAAAAGAAAAATAAAAATGGAAAAAGAAAAACAAGCATACCTCCCCAATCCTCCTTGAACAAAGCTTCGATGTATCTTTGAATTTGTAGCCGGAATAAGTCTCAATCGTGTGTTCTCAAATGAGAACACACAACTGAGATCGATTCCAACCACGAAACTTCTAAAACCTCGTCGATTGGACTATTTGGAAATTTAGGTCATCCCTTCAAACCCAGATTCGAACAATCCTACTAAGATTCGAGGGTAATGGGTCATAGATTAAGGAAGAGGGGGTGAGGGGTTTTCCATGGTGTTGTTTTGGTGGGGTTTGGGGTAGATTGGGGTCAGCGCCACCGGACACGGCGGAGGCGGCGCTAGGATTTCTAAAATTCGAGACATTCCGGTGAGATTTGAGAAAAAATGGTTGAGGATTTGGGATTGGGTGGAGGAGGGGAGGCTATGGTGAAGATTTGGTGGCGATTGAACGCCGGCCGCCGCCATAGACGATTTCTGGCGGGCGGTGGCTTAGGGCGGAGGGGACTGTTCTCTAAAAGAGGTGAGTGTGGGTGAGGGAGACGGGGCCTGGGGGGGTTCTGAGGGGGGGTGGGGTTGATTTGGACACTTAAATATTAAGTGACCTAGGCTTCCCCATCGTCCGATCATCAAACCTCGACGACCGGGATTAATCCTAGCCAAAACTACGTCGTTTGGGGTATTGGGGGGGGAGGGGGGCGCTGGACCGGATCAAACACGGGTCTGGGCTGGTTCAGGGGCTTATTTGGTCCGGGTTGAGGGTTAATTGATTGGGATAATGGCTTGGGCTGCCAAATTGGCCCAACAGCCCTTTTTCCAATTCCTTTTTCTTTTTTAAAATATTGTTTTACTTTTTCTTCCCCTTTTTCAAAATTAAACAAAAACCCTAAATTAATTGTAAAATTAAATTAACCTACCAAATCATATTAACCACAATTAATTAACTACCAAATTAAGGAACACTAATGAAATTCAAAACTAGGAATTAAACAATGCACAAATAAATTATTATTTTTTTTTTGAGATTTTTCTATTTTGTAAAACCCTAATTACTAATTAATCTAAGAATATGTAAAACTAATTCCTAAATGCAGATGCAATGTATATTTTTTTTGTATTTTTCAATAATTAAAATGTACAGACAAAAATGCAAACAATTAGCAAAAAATACAACAAAAATCCACAAAATTGCAAATACTGAAAGGAATTATTTTGTTTTGAATTCATGGGAGTAATTCATATAGGGCAAAAATCACGTGCTCACAATAGGCTGACAGGCCGTAGTCCCTGAGGGGGGCGTAGATTAAGCCTTTCCTTTTCTGATTTTGTATGTAGTGTTTTCAAAGAACTTTGTAAATGAAGCTTGTATTCTTTCACATATGTGTACAAGAAGAAATCTTGCGACTTCGTTTTTCATGTACCTTTCGATGTTTGTTAGCCATCAGTAAGAAGAACTGGTCTTCGAGGAATCCTTAGATTCATAGTATGGCCCTGGGGCTTATTAGGATGGCCCGTAGGCTCTTACGCGCTTTGGTCGGTATAACCTTTTAATGTAAGCTGGTGTCTTAGGCTCTTATGCTTTCGCCCTTAGGCATATTTAGTTAACTGTTTCGGGTTCAGTCTTCGAGTCGGGTTTTGACTCGAGCTCATTTGACCCTCAAGTTTTTGAATTTAAAGCTGGCTCTTAGGCTCCTACGCATTGGGTCGGTACGATCTTTTAGTGTAAGCTGACGTCAGCGGCTCTTACGCTTTGGGTCGGTACGACCTTTTAATGTAAGCTAGCGTCAGTGGAACTTACGCTTTAGGTCGGTACGACCTTTTATATGGGCTGGCGACAGTGGCTCTTACACATTGGGGTCGATGCGACCTCTAATATAGGCTTTATTTTTCCCTCGTTAAGGACCTTAGAAGATGTGTTTGCCCGACTCTTCGAGGTTTGATAAAACCTCGATTGCGAGCCGTTGTATGGCGATGATCGAGCACCTCGGGAGGTTTGGCTCGGTGGTTGAGTATCTCGAAGCCTGTGGTTAGGAGCTGATATGGTCGAAGCTCTTTTGCCTATGTCGAGGGTAGCCTGTTTAACCGGTTCTTTTTGAAGTATTTTTGAAGTAATTGAAGGCCAGTAATTTTATAGCGACGGTCGGGCATCCTCGAGTCGCGTTAGTTTGGCTGGTACAGCCTTGTAACCGTAGTCATTTGTGTTTGGCCGAGCCTTTCAGTCCCCGAGTGAAGTAGTTTCGGCGTCTATATCGAGGGTATGCCTTTTTAGGGGTCTTAAAAGTTCGATATATAGCGTTAACTTTAAGATCGAGATTATGCCTTTAGTAAGGACTTACAAGTTTTACATGCCTTTGAGGTCTTACAGTTATTGTCACTTGGTACAAGTGTGGTTCATGCCTTGTTTGATGTCTTACAGATTTTACATGCCTTTGAGGTCTTACTGTTATTGTTGTTGCCTTATATAGGTCTGACGAGACCTAGGCTGTCCGCATGTGGTCTTGTGGCCTCGGGTTTTGATAAGTCGATAGGGTGGCGATTGGCGGCAGTCCTCGAGTTATCGAGGGTTTCTTGGCTCGGGAGCCATTACTTGTAATCTTAGTACTACCTTATTGAGGGCTTATGATTTCGGGGTTTCCGACCCGGAGGTCACGTGGCCTTGAATTTTCGACGCCAGTCCCCGAGTGTTCGGGACGTTTTTGGCTCTGGAGTTGTTTTGTGCTCTTTGTGTTGCCTCATCGAGGGCTTATAAGTTTGGAGCTTCGACCCGGGGGTCGCATTGTTTCGAGTTGTTGACGCCGGTCCCCGAGTGTTCGGGATGTTTTTGATAGAGGAGCCATTTTTGCAAAAATACCGAGCTTCTTTGAGACGAAAAATGCTTCTTGAAAGTATTCTTTGATTACTTGGTACAAGTATACATATCTTTGTTGTTAAGGGCTCAATTATTCTATGCGGGCACGGTTCGTTCGACCGTTTGGCCCGGTACATTGTTTTCCTATTGAGACCCCATTTAGCGCACATTGGCTTTTCCGAGTAGGTGACGTTCCAGGGGGATGCCCCCAGTATTCGAGGCTGACTGAAGAGAAGCCTTGAATACTTGTTGAGTCTTCCTTAGGTAGCACATAGATGTTGCCTTTTTAAAAACCTTGCCGGTAAAACCCTTCCTGGGATAAAAAACGATCGAAGGAAAAGAGTGCAACACATGCTTTTGAAACCTAAGGCCTTCGAGTTGGAAAACGCTTCAGCTGTTTCGATCGGATACCTATACTTAGGTTAGTATAAGATGTAATTGACAAAGGGAGGTGATCATACATTAGTGCTGATGGCGCTTCGGCCCCTGATATGTTTCGATCGTTCGTTACGAGGACGTGGTACGGTCCTTTGCTTCGTTCGGTCGGACTTAGCCGAGGGTGTAGCTTGTTTTCGCTATTTTACTGTTTGCTTATCCTTTGGCTCTTTCGAAGGTGGAGGTACTGGTGTCGGCGCTATGTCGTGTACTGCGAACATTTCTCTTGTCCCGTGCTGTTCCCCGTAGACGGTTTTTATCCCATCCTTTGTCGGAAACTTCATCATTTGATGAAGGGTTGATGGTACTACTCTCATGCAGTGTATCCATGGCCTTCCGAGCAAGGCATTGTATCTCATGTCTCCTTCGATGACATGGAATTTGGCATTTTGGGTTGTTCCGGCCACGTTGACTGGGAGGGTGATTTCCCCTTTTGTTGTTTCGCTCGCCATGTTGAATCCGTTGAGGACTCGAGAGGCGGGCACGATTTGGTCAAGCAGCCTGAGCTGCTCTACCACCCTCGACCTGATAATATTGGCTGAGCTACCTGGATCCACAAGTACACGTTTAATTTGAAATGTATTTACAAGGAAAGAGATTACCAGTGCGTCATTGTGAGGTTGAGACAAGGTCTCGATGTCCTCGTCGCTGAACGTGAGAGCATCTTCAGGTATGTGACCCCGAGTTCGCTTTTCTCTGGTGATGGATATTTTTGTCCTTCTGATCACGAATTCCTGTGGGGCATCGATGCCTCCCAAGATCATGTTGTGGCTCATTTGTTTTATTCTTCTTGGTCGCCTCTCTTTCCCAGAACTGGTTTTTGGCCCGGGCGCTGAGCAATTCTCGGAGGTGACCTTTGCTTAGTAGTCGGGCTACTTCTTCTCGGAGCTGATGGCAATCTTCGGTTCTGTGGCCGTGCGTGTTGTGGAATTCACACACCAAGTTATGATTTCTTTGCGAAGGATCTGATTGTACTGGCCTTGGCCACCTGGTGTCTCTGATTTTACTGATGGCAAATGTGATGTCCGAAATATCGACATTGAAGTTGTATTCCTACCAGTGGGGTGCCTCCGCCGGCCCTGCACGCCTATCGACATTGGCTCTGCTGACGAGCCCCCGAGGGTTCTGCCCTTGGCCCGTTCTTTGATCATTTTGGGGTATGTTACACCTCGGGGCATTTCTCCCGTCTTTGGTGTATGGCTGGTACCTTTCTTTGTTTGGCTTTGGCTCATTCGCCAGAAGCCTGCTAGGATATACCGAGCTCGAGGGGGCTCTTAGTTGGTCGTCCTCGACCCTGATTTTCGATTGATATCGGTTGTGAACGTCCGACCAGGTCACGACAGGGTATTCAACCAGATTCTGTTTCAGCTATTTCGAAGCCACCGAGCTTCGTTCATTCAAACCTTGAGTGAAGGCCTGCACTGCCCAGTCGTCGGAGATCGGTGGTAGTTCCATTCGTTCCATTTGAAAGTGAGATACGAACTCTCGCAGCATCTCATTCTCCCTCTGCTTGATCTTGAAGACGTCGGATTTCCTTGTTGCTACTTTGATGGCACTAGCATGTGCCTTTATGAAAGAATCTGCCAGCATGGCAAATGAGTCTATCGAGTTTAGGGCCAGGTTGTAATGCCACATCATTGCCCCTTTAGAAAGCGTTTCTCTGAACTTCTTCAGTAGGACGGACTCAATCTCGTCGTCCTTTAGGTCGTTGCCCTTCACTGCACAAGTGTAAGCAGTAACGTGCTCATTGGGGTCCGAGGTTCCGTTGTACTTCGGAAGGCCTGACATTCTGAACTTCTTTGGAATGGGTTTTGGAGCCGCTTCCTGTAAGAACGACTTCTGTATGAACTTCTTTAAATCCACACCTTTCAGGATCGGGGGTGCACCCGGAATTTGGTCTACTATGGCAATGCCTGAATGCCTATATATGCTACTCGACATGAGTTTACCTTCCATTGTGTTCAGAATCTCTGTAGTGATAGTCTTACATATGTTATGTGTCCTAATTTGTGTTGAGACTTTTTCTAGTGATTGTGATCTTTCCCCTCTACTAACATGTCTCTCATTATGTCTTTGACCCACTTGATGCCCTTTTCCTTTTGTGATTACTTGGCTCATCACAATGCTGTCTTGTTTCTTGATAATGATACTAGGATGTATACTTAGCATAAGTTCCAACCATGTTTCAACTTATTTAGTATTGTGCATCTGTGCATAATAACCTTTGTCAATCCTGCAAACCCTTTCTTTCTTTAACTCTTTCAGTGTGTGGCTGACTTTGTGTTAAAGTGTTGAACCTATTTCTATGTCTCTATTAAGCCTGCTTTTAAAATTCTGTGACTTGTGTCACACCTCCTTTTTACTACCCCCGAAAAGGGTATATAAGGGAGTTTTTCCAATTTAAGTGACAATCGAAACGGGATTATTATTTAAGATCAGAGTCGCCACTTGGGATAATTTATGGTGTCCCAAGTCACCGGTTTAAAATCCCGATCGAGGAAATTGACTGTTATATTATAGTCTGCGAACACAGAAATCCGGGTAAGGAATTCTGTTAACCCGGGAGAAGGTGTTAGGCATTCCCGAGTTCCGTAGTTCTAGCACGGTCGCTTTGATCATACTTGGCTTAATAAAATTGTCTAATTACCCAATTTTAGAACCTATGTGCATTTGCCTCTTTTTAATTTTAAAAAAAAATTATCTTGAAACGGGGCACGCGTACGTGTACCTATTTGTTTGGCGCATCAAAAATCATGTCACGCGAACGTGTCCACAATTAGTAACGCTTTATTACTATTAAGAAAAGTTTGGCCAAAGTTGCGCGAACGCATACTCCGGTTTTGTTTTTAGAATCGTAAGCATGTCACGCGAACGTGTCCACGACCACGATAATATATTAAACGTGCCTAAAGCAAACTAGGATCATTTGTTATTTGATATATCTAAATTATGAAAGTAATACGAGGGCCATGTATGATTAAATTGTGGATGTCACACCTCGGACTATATGAACTAAATTAATTAGTAGCCTATGAAAACCCATTTTTTATTATTAAGAAAGTTTGTTTGAAGTTGCGCGAACGCATACCCCGTATTGGTTTTTAGAATTGTAATTATGTCACGCGAACGTGTACACAATCACAATAGTATTTTAAACGGCCCTAAAGGCTTTTCTACGAATGTTCATCATTAATGTCTAATTGGTATTTGCGAGGGCCATAGGTTAATTTTGATGGCACACCTCAATCCAATCACAAGAGTTACTTTAACCAAGTGTGATTTAAGGCCATATTTACACAATCGCTTAAAAAGGGTGCGCTGGGCTTTAGGAGTTTGGGCCAATGCCTGTTATAGACTTAGTCTACGGCAACCATTGAGTGATGATTTGGGCTCGAAAATAAACCCAAAGAACTGCAAGGCAATGATTTCCCCTGTTTCCAAGTGGCCTCAAAGTCCAGGCCCAAAGTGAATCCAAATCTCATGAAAAACGAAGACTAAGGAGTGTGAGACTCAAAATCGAGCCTACACAGAACGTAGGCAACATTTAAAACTTGAAAAGACCAATTGAGCCCAATTGATTATCATCAGTACACAGCCGCAATGATGTGAGAAAATAAAACTTTAAATGCTACAAAACCATATTACACGTCTAAGAGAAGTATTGTTTTGAATTCAATTGAACTGGTGACATGAGAACAAGGTTGTACAACATTCAAATTCAATTCAGTCCCGAGTTGACCTATAAACAATTGTATGAGATTTAAGCCTCAATTAAAGCCTTTTCAATACAAACAGTATCCAAAACCCCACGAGATTAACATGTAACTACCCTGAATCTAAAAATCACCTCAAAGTTTAAGCCGAGTTAAACTAAAACAAAAAGCAATTCACCACATGGTCTAAACCCTCACTGCAAAGCCTTGAGCATTTTCCCCATCTATGGCAAGTTTAAATCAACTCACCACCTAATAGGAGACATGATAAGTTAGGATTTTAATGTGTTTTATACCCCTACTTGCCTACGCTTTGGTGATAAATTGATACAAAATAGTCCCAAAATCCTCACAAGTTGTACTTGATTGCAGGTTTGATCGACAAAGCGACGGAAGTCAAATATCGGCTCAGAAAGCAGTGAAACCTACTCAAGTGTCAAAGATTAAGGAAGTTGAGGAAAAGAGGCCCAAGTGCGGACCGCACAACTGTGAACGCGGCCGCACTAGGAGGTTCATAGAATGGAAAAATTCAAGGGGAGGCTACGCGGCCGCGGTCAATCCAACGCGGTCTGCGGTCAGGCTCCGCGGCCGCGCTGCACTTTTACGCGGTCCGCGGAGCAGAGATTCAGGGAGCCTATTTTTTACCCTTTCCAAGTAATGCGGCCCGCGCTCAACTCTGTGCGGCCGCGCCAATTTCCACCGCGGCCGCGCTACATTTTTACACGGTCCGCGGTCCTCAACTTTAGAGAAGCAGAAGCCAAGAGTTCAAGAGCTAGTGACCGCGGTCATGTTTGCGCGGTCCGCGCTGACCCCGCAGGGGTATTTTTGTCCAATTTTTCCAGCCCAGTATAAATAGAACCTTTTTTTGTTTTAGGTTAAGTTTTGTTTTTCTGAAGCTCCTGAGCTCGTGAGAACGCCTAGTTTAGCCATTTTTGGCATTCTTACTCTTCAATATTGTATTTTCTTCCTTGCAATTAATTAATATGTTTACTTCTTCATCTATTTCTTTAATTTTTGCATCTAGCATGAGTAACTAAACTCACCAGCTAGGGTTGTGGCTCAACCCTAGTGTGGGTAATTGATGGGTATTGCCATCTAAGGTTAGAATGATATTGGGTGTTTTCTATTTAGGTTAATTTTAGGTTTTAATTAAGGATTAGTGGTTGCAAACACTGATTCTAGCTTGGTGGGTTCAACTCTTCTTGAGAAAGAGAGTCTATGACCCCAAAATTGACCCAACAAGGAATTGGGATGGACCCATGAGAAATGGTAGTCCAATTAACGGGTTAAATCTCAAGAGAGTAATCACCATACTTGAACCCTAGTTACTTGGTCTAATTGGCCTACCCAATTGGTCTCGAGAGAGTCAATTGGGCAAAATCACTCTCTCTACCGAGAGGTGTGAGAGTGGGTACAATTGTGCAACGGTTATAGCATAAGCCCCAAATATGTCAATCTATCCTTAGTAGCATCTACCCGATTGTTAACCACCTAGGTAATGCCACGACCCTAGTGCCTTTCTCTATATTAATTACAACTTAGCAATATTCCTGTAGCATAATTTAGTTTCAATCATTAGCTTTATAAAGGTAGATATAAAAATCAAAACCAAAGATGTTTGAAGTGATATTAGAAGCACAACCGCAATTCTAGACTAAGCAGACATTACAACTCCACTACTAGCTCCCTGTGGAAATTCGATCCCGACCCACTATTCGGGTAAAAGCTATTGCGACCCGCTCTTCCTACCTTAGTGTAGTGTTGAATCGGCAGCGATCAACTTTTTGGCGCCGTTGTCGGGGAGCTTACGGTGTTGACTATCTATTTAGCTCATTTTGTGTTTTGCTTCTCTTTCCTTCTTGTTTACTAATTTTGTTTGTGTTGATCATTCACGTACTATGGCTCTCAATGCAAACGACCCTCTTGGCAACGTGAATGCGGGGGAGGAGGTAGATGATCTTGAGCCCGAAGAGGTTCAAGCACCTCAAGTTCCACGTAAAGGCCGTCAGGCCAACGCAAATGACAACAATCCTATTCCAGACCCTCCTCCGCCACCGCCAAGAGCAGTCCCAAGAGTTCTCCCAAATCAAGGGTACACGAGTGCCATTTTTCCTCACCGAATCCGGGCGGGGAACTTTCAAATCACAAATGTCATGTTGACCTTGCTCGAGCAAATGGGATATTTTACGGGCGCCTCCGACCAAAATGCATACAAGCACTTGAAGGGGTTCGTAGATACTTGCTGGGGCAGCAAACAAACAAACGTGTCAGAGGATGCGTTGCGATTGAGGCTTTTCCCGTTTTCTCTTCGGGGCAAAGCGTTGGACTGGTTAGAAAGGTTACCAAATCATTCTATCACCACATGGGATGAATTGGCAGACAAATTTATTGCCAAGTTCTTTTCTCCAAGTCATATGGCGGCTCTTCGGGACGAGATTCTAGCTTTCAAGCAAATGCCAACGGAGCCATTGCATGAGATCTGGGAGCGATATAGAACAATGGTGAAGGAGTGCCCTAACAACGACATGACTGAGGCGATGATCCAGCAGACTTTCTATAGGGGCATCAACACCAGGAATCAGTGCATTGTGAACCAATTGGCCGGTGGGAACTTTATGAAACTTTCTTACCAAGAGGCATGTGACGTACTTGATGAAATGGCCGACACCTCTTCGGCATGGCAAAGCCGAGCGAATGTACCCCAAGGTGACCCCACGGTCATCCATTTGCACAAGGAGTTGAGTGATCATGGCCAAGCTATTGCCGAACTTACAACAACAATGAATCCGTTGGCAAAGGCGCAATTGCAACAAGTAAAAGAACCGCGCCAAGTCAATGCAATGGAGAATGTTTCTATGCTAAAAAGGAGGCAAAGAGGGCAACAACAACCTCAAGGTAATGGTGAGCAGTTTGACAACAACAATGATGCTGGTGGTTATTCGAACGAGTGTTTTGATGATCAAAGTGAGGAATGCCAATATGTCAATAACTACCAAGGAAATAGAGGAAATCAAGGGAATCAACAATGGCGTCCCCAAAGCAATTGGGGCAATAAACAAGGCGGCGGCAATTGGAATAACAATAATCAACAACAAGGTGGTAACAATTGGAACAATAACAATCAGAACAATAATTGGGGTAATCAAGGTAATAACCAAGGCAATTGGAATGGGAACAACAGTAATTGGAGCAACAATAATAACAATCAAGGAGGGTGGAATAATGGTGGTAGGGGGCAAGGCTTTCAAAGGCCCCCCATGTTCCAACAACCAAACAATCCACCCCCCTTTTAATCCCAAGGGTCTAGTTCTTCCGGAAGTGATATGGGACGGATAGAAAGGATGTTCGAGCAGATGATGAAAAAGAACCAAGACTCGGATGCACAATTGGCTTCACACAACACATCTATCCGGAACCTAGAAGTGCAAATAGGGCAAATTTCTCAAGCGTTGAATACCCGACCTAAGGGAGCACTACCAAGTGATACGGTAGTGAACCTAAAAGGGAGGTAGTAATCATGTGATGGCAGTCACAACGAGAAGCGGAAGAGGCGGTGATGTGCATGCCTCGAATGAAGATCGAGTTGTGGATGATGATGCTGGGTTCCAAGAAGATATGATTCTGTTGATTGTTGAAGATGTGGTTGAGACAAATGTGAACAAGGAAGTGAGAATAGATATTGATGAGGCTGAGGTGGAAACTCAAGAGGCCGTGAACCCGTCTAGGGAGCACATAATTGATATTCCAGAGCCGGTGGTGCCAAAATCCAAGGCACCCTTGCCTAGACCACCTCCACCTTATCCTCAGCGGTTAGCAAAGCAAAAGAGTGACAATCAGTTCAAGAAATTCATAGATATGATGAAGAGCCTTACAATCAATGTGCCTTTGGTGGAGGCACTTGAACAAATGCCGGGCTATGCAAAGTTCATGAAGGATTTGGTCACAAAGAAGCGTTCCATAGATTGTGAAACACTAAAGATGACACAACAAGTTAGTGGGATAGTGCATTCTATTGCCCCGAAACTTGAAGACCTAGGAGCTTCTACTATTCCTTGCACTATCGGAAGTGCGGAGTTTGCTAAGGCCCTTTGTGACTTGGGGGCTAGCATTAATTTGATGCCGTATTCAGTCTTCAAGACATTGGGAATTGGGCAACCTAGGCCAACCTCGATGAGACTTCAAATGGCGGACCGGTCGATGAAGCGGCCTTTAGGTATAATTGACGATGTGCTTGTCCGGGTGGACAAATTCATATTGCCGGCCGACTTTGTCATATTGGATTGTGAAGTGAGTTTTAAAGTGCCAATTATTCTTGGGAGACCTTTCCTAGCTACGGGGAAGGCTTTGGTTGATGTTGAAGCAGGTGAATTGACATTCTGAGTGGGAGATGAGAAGGTGGTATTTCATGTTTGCAAATCAATGAGGCAACCCAATAGCACGGAAGTGTGTTCACTTGTGGACTTTGTCACATCTGTGATAGTGGATGACACAAGTTCCATGATGAATGTTGAAGATCCTCTTGAGGCCGTACTTCTTGGCATGGATGTAGAAGATGATGCTAGCAGAGTGGAGTGTGTGGATGCATTGAAGCCACTTCCTCCACACCTCAGATATGAATTTTTGGGCTCTAATTCAACTCTTCCAGTTATTTTTTCTTCTTGCCTTACTAACTTGCAGGTGGAGGCCACTTTGGAGGTGCTTCAAAGGCGAAAAAGGGCAATAGGATGGACTCTGGCGGATATTAGGGGAATAAGCCCCGCATTTTGCATGCATAAGATCATTTTGGAGGAGGATGCGAGGCCGTCCCTTGAACATCAAAGAAGACTCAATGAGGCGATGCAAGAAGTGGTAAAGAAAGAGGTTATCAAGTGGCTTGACGCCGGTGTGGTTTATCCAATCTCTGACAGTTCGTGGACTTCTCTGGTCCAATGTGTGCCAAACAAAGGAGGGATGACGGTGGTGCCCAATGACAACAATGAGCTTATTCCCACTCGAACCATTACCGGGTGGAGAGTTTGCATGGACTACCGGAAACTCAACAAGGTGACCCGTAAGGATCATTTTCCCTTGCCTTTCCTCGACCAAATGCTTGATCGTCTTGCGGGGAGAGCATTCTATTGTTTTTTGGATGGGTACTCGGGCTACAATCAAATTTTAATTGCCCCGGAGGACCAAAAGAAGACTACTTTTACATGCCCATATGGTACCTTTTCTTTCTCCCGGATGCCATTCGGATTGTGCAATGCTCCGGCGACCTTCCAACGTTGCATGATGGCTATTTTCACCGATATGGTGGAGGACATCTTGGAGGTCTTTATGGACGACTTTAGTGTGGTTGGTGACTCTTTTGATGAATGCTTGGTGAATTTGGATAGAGTCTTGGCTCATTGTGAAGAAACTAACCTCGTTCTCAATTGGAAAAAATGTCATTTTATGGTTGAAGAAGGTATAGTGTTGGGCCACAAGATTTCAAAACATGGGATTGAGATAGATAAGGCGAAAATTGAGGTGATTTCAAGGCTCCCTCCCCCTACTTCTGTCAAATGGGTGAGGAGTTTTCTTGGGCATACCGGTTTTTACCGGCGGTTTATAAAAGACTTGTCGAAGGTTGTGAATCCACTGTGCAAGCTACTAGAGAAAGATGCCAAGTTTGTTTTTGATGAAAAGTGTATGGAGGCCTTTGAACTCTTAAAACACAAGTTGACCACTACCCCTATCATAACCGCACCTAATTGGAGTTTGCCCTTTGAACTAAGGTGTGATGCTAGTGATGTTGCAGTGGGGGCGGTGTTGGGCCAACGGGTTAACAAAATGTTCCATCCCGTGTATTATGCAAGTAAGACCATGAATGAAGCTCAACGGAATTACACGGTGACGGAGAAGGAGTTATTGGCCATTGTATTTGCCATGGAGAAATTTCGGCCCTATCTTATGGGGGCCAAGGTGATTGTGCACACGGACCATGCCGCCCTTAGATATTTAATGACCAAAAAGGATTCAAAAGCAAGATTGATGAGATGGGTGTTACTTCTTCAAGAATTTGACTTAGAAATAGTGGACCGGGGGGAAGTGAGAACCAAGTTGCGGACCATTTGTCCCGGCTAGAGGAAGAAGGGAGGCCAGGTGACGGTCTTGAGATAAATCATGCATTCCCCGACGAGCAACTTCTTTCTGTGTCAATGTGTGACATGCCATGGTTCGCGGACATCGCCAACTTCATTGTGACCAGAATTTTCCCGTGTGAGCTCTCTTCCAACCAAAAGAAGAAACTCAAACGGGATAGCTTGGATTTTTATTGGGATGATCTGTACTTGTTTAAAATTTGCACGGATGGTGTGATTAGAAGATGTGTCCCGGAAGGTGAACAATTGAGCATATTGGAGGCTTGTCACTCCTCCCCCTATGGTGGCCATCATGGAGGGGTGAGGACGGCTTCAAAGATTTTGAGTTACGGTTTCTATTGGCCGATTTTGTTTAAAGATACTAGCAATTTGGTAAAGAGATGTGATGCATGCCAAAGGGCCGGCGGAATTTCAAAAAGGGATGAGATGCCTCTCAATACGATTCTCGAGGTGGATATTTTTTATGTTTGGGGCATCGATTTCATGGGTCCGTTCGTGAGCTCTTGTGGGAACACTTACATTCTCGTGGCGGTGGACTATGTCTCAAAGTGGGTGGAAGTTGTGGCTCTACCCAACAATGAAGCCCGTAGTGTTGTGGCATTCTTGAAAAAGAGTATCTTCACAAGGTTTGGTACCCCTCGTACTATCATTAGTGATAGGGGGTCTCACTTTTGCAACAAGGCTTTCAACTCATTGCTTGCTAAGTATGGAGTAAATCACAAAGTGACCACCCCTTATCATCCTCAAGCTAGTGGTCAAGTGTAAGTGTCCAACCGAGAAATAAAGAGTATCTTGTCCAAGACGATAAATGCTAATAGGACCGATTGGTCGAAAAAGTTGGATGACGCTTTATGGGCTTACCCGACAGCTTACAAGACCCCAATTGGTATGTCCCCGTACCGGTTGGTGTTTGGGAAAGCTTACCATCTTCCGGTAGAATTGGAGCACAAAGCTATGTGGGCCTTGAGAAAATTGAACTTGGAATGGGATGTTGCGGCGAATCTCCGTGTTGAGCAACTTAATGAGCTTGATGAGTTTAGATTTCATGCCTACTCCAGCTGTCCTTGTATAAGAACCCTGATGATGAGAACTGCTCGAGGCTCGAGGGCAAAATCTAGCAATGTGCCTCGGGTCACCACAAGTATAATAAGTCCTCGGCTGCTGGGACTGCTGACCTTGAAACTGACCCTGACGGCCTGAGTAACTACCTTGAAAACTTTGGAGCGGAGGTGCACTGATAGGAGGTGGTGATGCACTATAGGGTAGCTGATTCGCATGCTGCATATGAGAACCACGGCCACCTGGAGCACCATGAGAAGCCTGAAGTGCTGAATGAAACGGCCTGGGAGGATGGCCCCTACCAAAAGAATCCCTGCCTCCCGATGAGGCACCACTGAATCGTCCCGAATGATGAGGCCTCTTGTCAGACCCCTGACCACTCCCCTGTGATAGAACCATCTCAACTCGCTGGGCCACATTGGCCGCATCCTGAAAAGAAATCTCGCTTCCTGTCTCCTTCACTATCTGCAACCGAATAGGCTGAGCGAGTCCCTCAATGAACCTCCTCTCTCTCTCTCTCTCTCTCAGTGGGGAGTATAATAAGAGCATGACGAGTTAAGGCAATAAATCTGGTCTCGTACTAAGTAACGGTCATAGAACCCTGCTAGAGACGCTCAAACTGCCTCCGATAGTCCTCCCTCTGAGTGATAGGAAGAAAATTCTCTAGAAATAGCGGAGAGAACTGATCCCAAGTCAAAGCCGATGACCCTACTGGTCTAGCCAAACAATAATCCCTCCACCAAGTCTTGGCGGAACCTGACAGACGAAAAGCAGCAAAGTCGACCCCATTGGTCTCCACTATCCCCATGTTCCGAAGAACCTCATGACAGTTGTCCAAATAGTCCTGGGGATCCTCTGAGGATGTACCACCATAAGTAGTAGTGAAGAGCTTGGTGAACCTGTCCAACCTCCATAAAGCATCACCAGACATAGCTGCTCCATCACCGGTCTGAGCTACCACACCCGGCTGAACTACTCCAACTGGCTGAGCTACTTGAGACTAAAACTGAGGAGCCATCTGCTCCGGAGTGCGAGTAGCGGGAGTCTGTGCTCCTCCCCCAGCCTGAGAGACGGCTGGTGCTACAGGAAGTAAGCCTGCCTAGGCGACACTCTCCATAAGGCCCACTAGACGGACCATCCTGGAGTACCGGGGTGGCGATGAACCCCTCTAGACCTGAGCTGGTCCTGCTGGAACGGTCTGGGCTGGAGCCTCCTCCTCGAACTCTACCTGAGGCTCCGCCTCTGGTGCTGCTGCTCTGGGCTGAGCCCTGCCCCCACCTTGGCCTCTAGCACGGCCTCGGCCTCGCCCTCTGCTCCTCATAGGAGCCGCCACTGGGGGCTCGGGCTGCTGATCACCTGATGAAGAAGCACGTGTTTTCGCCATCTGCGAAAGAACAGAGTAGAAGTTCAATTAGTATTGAGAAGTCAAGTCGTACGACAGAGAAGAATAGATGTGAAGTTATTCCTAAACTCTGTAGCCTCTGGGGATAACCACAGACGTCTCCGTACCGATCCCTCAGACTCTACCTAGCTTGTTTGTGAGTTGTGAGACCTAGGCAACCTAGTGCTCTGATACCAACTTGTCATGACCCGGATTTTCCACCCTCAGGAGTCGTGATGGCGCCTATTCGTGAAAGCTAGGCAAGCCAACTATTAAGGTTCTACAATTAACAATCAACCCAAACAATTATAAACAGTAACTATAAACAAATGAAAAGCGCGGAAGAGTTATAACACATTCAAATAATCCAATACATGTCTACCCACGAATCTGGTGTCACAAATTCACGAACGACTAAGATCTTTACTACAAGTACAAGTCTGGAAAGAAAAGTACAACTGTTCTCGGAATGAAAAGAGACAGTAGAAAAGCTAAGCAGATCTACCTTGGTCTCCGTGGACTGAAGGTAGCTACCTCAGCTACTCACTGGGTCCGGTACCAAAATCTGCACAAAAGAGTGCAGAGTGTGGCATCAGTAAAACCGACCCCATGTACTGAGTAAGTGTCGAGCCTAACCTCGGTGAAGTAGTGACGAGGCTAGGACACGACAATCATATATACATGTGCAGTTAAATCATATACAAACAGAAACATAATAATAAAAATCAACAGAATAAGGTGGAAAGGGGACATGCTACGGGGAATATCAGATTCTAACAATAAACTAATAAGGAAGCATCAATAAGGAAGCATAATGAACATCATATATATATTTCAACAAGAATAATGAAACGGTAACACGTGCATGGCATCATCCTTCGTGCTTTTACTCTCGTCCTCACCATATGAAACAACAGAAACGGCACGGCATCACCCTTCGTGCATTACCTCTCATAATCATGGCACGGCATCACCCTTCGTGCATTATTCCTCACAATATCGGCACGGCATCACCCTTCGTGCATTAACTCTCAAATCATGGCACAGCATCACCCTTCGTGCATTAACACTCATAATATCGGCACGACATCACCCTTCGTACATTACACTCACTCACAATATCATGCACGACATCATCCTTCGTGCTTTACACTCTTCCTCACCCAAACAATAGAAACAATACGTCCCGGCAAGGGAATCAACAATATCAACAATAACATCCCGGCAAAGGAATCAACAATGTCAACAATAACATCTCGGCAAGGGTATCAGCTATAACCAATCTCGTTTTCAACAATTACTTTACAAAATGAAACTCAACTTGAGTCAATACTCAACCATAGTCAATTACCAAGAAACTTTCATAAAATTTGTTCAACATTGTTAATCATCAATTTGAGCAAGAACGATACATAATGGAACCACAAAAATCATGATATAAGACTCACGGGCATGCTTGACACCAACGTATAGATACTCGTCTCCGCACCTATACGTCGTACTCATACTAACACATAGGATATAAGACCACAACACCTATTCCCTCAAGCTAAGGTTAAGCCAAACACTTTCCTCGAATCCACGGACAAGATTAAGCCTCAATTACCGCTTTACCTCTCGGCTCCACTTCCAATTCTCGTGTATCTAGTCATAATTTACTTAAGAACATCAATAAATTCTAAATAACCCAATTCTAATGCATGAAAATAGATTTCCCAATGATTTCTCCCAAAAGTCAAAACCCGACCCCGGGCCTGCTTGGTCAAAACACGAAGTTCGAACCAAAACTCGATCACCCATTCACTCACGAACTCAAATATGCAATTAGTTTTGAAATCGGACCTCAAATTGAGGTCTAAATCCCCAAAATTTGAAAATCCTAACTTCTACCCAAAAACATCCAATTTCCCATGAAAAACCCTAGATTTTGAAGTGAAATCATGTAAAAAGATGAAAGAGATTGAAGAAGATGAGTTAGAAATCGTTTACCTATGATTTAGGGAAGAACTTGCTCTTGAAAAATCGCCCTTAGGAGTTTAGGTTTTGAAAAAGTTGTAAAATGAAGAAGAACCCCGTCAAAATCCCACTTAACAGGTCGCAGATGTCGCAATTGCGACCAGGGGTTCGCAATTGCGAACCCTGGGAATTTCTGCTATCTTCGCAATTGCAAAGAAGTTGTCGCATTTGCGACTGCTGGGAATTACTAAGAACTTCGCATTTGCGAAGAAATGCTCGCAAATGTGAGCAAGGCTGGCCAGGGCATATTTCGCAATTGCGATCAGCCCCTCGCAATTACCACACTGACAGACTTTGCAATTGCGATCCCTGATCTCGTAATTGCAAGATCAGAGGCCAATACCAAAACTGAAACCTGCAAAAAAATTTCCTAGTCCATAGATATCTAGATTCATCATTCTACAACCTGGTAAATTTGACAAGTGGGCCGAAATCAAGAATCATATTAGTTTGTCTCAGTATGGGCAATAATGCAAGTTTTTGAACTCTATTAGGTTGACAAAACAACTAAATATGTCTTTCAAAATTATGGACTGATCCTTTCATTCACCAACAAGCTCTCATGGTAGGTCCATCCCACCATAACTCTTTAATTATGAATATTGCAAACACCCCCGTTTCATTTTTAATTAGATTAACTAATTAATATGCTCAGGTAATAGCGCAGACACTTAAGTCAAACCTCCATTAATTTGTCAGAAATAAATTCATCATAGTACATTTTAGTTCATGCCTTGCCCTTTATCCTTTGTTTTCTCAAGTTCTCTACAACCACCAATTACTTCTGTTTTATCTTCACTTTATTCATGCTCTTTTGACAAAATACAAAAGTAATGATCTTCAGGTCCCCCTCCCCCTCTCTTGGAGGGCTAATTGAAATATATCAACACAATAATCAGCAAAATTCTTACTTTTACTAATTATTTCTAGTCTTCGGTCTTTCGGAAACAGCCTCTCTACTTTTTCGGGTAGGGGTAAGGTCTACCTACACATTACCCTCTCTAGACTGGTATTTTACTGGGTCGTGTTGTTACTAATTATTTCTAATCTTTTTTTTTGTGTAAAATGATTGTTTTTACCTTCTTTCAATTACCTGGACATGCTAAAAATCCGTTCTAAGAGGAAAAGGGATGACTTGATGAGTCAAACTTTGCAATAATAAGATTGAGGTAATTAAGCTATCTACTAATAAGCTACCAATTAATTCTCAAAAAAAAAATTCTAACTTGAAAGCAGAGGAACGAAAATCTTATTCTGTTCTTGGGCTAAACTAAGAAATGAAGAATAAAGGAATAGGTGATAGTTTACCTGGATGGGAGAGATGAGCAGCGAAGAACTGATCAGCAGTAATAAACTCATTATTAAGCTTAGGACAAACACTAGAATCAGCCAAACAAGCCCTTATCTTCCCCCAATTATCATTACTTGTAATATGATTCCTGAGCCAGGAAGAGAACTGTAACCTCTACCGGGCACCAAATACGCGCTGTTGGGGCGCGTAACCACAAATGCAAGAACTAAGAGGACAAGGAGAAGAATGATAAGAATAGTCATACACACCAAGTAGACACCTAAAAGTCCCTCTTTTTTCCAGTAAGCACCGACGAAACCAGCTAATGAAACATACATAACGGCGAGACCCATGAAAACAACGGGCCAACAGAGCCAGTGAATGCCCTCGTGTCGGGCTTAGAAGCAAGCCACGTGCCGGCGGCGATTATAGGAATGGAACACATGAATGCCACAAAGTTCAAGAAAGTTGTAATATTGTTGCTCAGAGACATGGTTGGCGTCGAGATATTTTATTCTGGTGATCAAATCATCAAAATAACATCAACCACTTCGAATTTAACCTCAAATTCATGAAATTCCTCAAGAACATTGAAATTTCCATTTTCTCAACTAAAGGTCTGATTTATACCAAATCAACTCCGATTCTTACCAAATTTCACAGATTCGACTTATTCTTTATTTTAAACCTGTATCGGGCTCCAGAACTAACATACGGACCCGATACCATCAAGAACACGCATCATTTCATTTCAAAAAAGCCTTTATATTTTCCAGCAAACAATTTTCGTTAAAAATTCTTTTCTCGAGCTAAGGACCTCAGAATTCGATTTCGGGCATACGCCCAAGTCCTATATTTCGTCAATTCACGGGTTTGGGTCCGTTTACCAAAAATGTTGACCAAAGTCAACTTTAATCAATTTAAAAGGCCAAATTCATTATTTTTTTAAAATTTCACATAAAAGCTTTTCGGAAATGCGCCCGGACTGCGCGCGCAAATCGAGGTGAGACAAAAAGAGGTTTTTAAGGCCTCGGAACACAGTTTTGACTCCTAAAACAAGGGATGACCCTTTCGGGTCAACGCGTGAGGGCATCCCATCACATCATCTCAGCCACTGTGGGCAAAATCATCAACGTATACCAGCTGATCAGGTGGTGGTGCGTATATAACGCCATAACATTTCTCATATCCCATATACATATACATATATATACGCGTATATAATACCATCTGGTCATGGGTCAATGTGCATGTATAAATGCATGAAATGCATATTCAAAAGGAATTTCTTTTTTTTCAAAAATTTTTTGAGACATTTGGGGATTTCCAAATTCACAAGTATCATGCTTTCAAGCATGAGCAGGGACTAAGATAGCGGGAAACTAAAAAGCCAATTGCTGGTAGGTATAGAAATAACTATGTTTTTAATCTCCGTGCGTATCCTTGATGTTAAAACACACAAACATATAATTTGTCAGGTAAAACAAAAGATGAAATGTTTCTGCTAGAATTTGAGAAAATTCTGAAGTACAAACTTGAAAATCTTAGATCACTGAGTATTCTTTTAGTGGCCAACTGTGACGACCTTAAACCCGGACCCGATCGTGATGGCGCCTCTCGTGAAGACAAGGCCAGCCGACACATTCCCATTTCAATCTTAAGCAATAAAATGATAAGTACTAAGTCTTAAACATGATTAAATCTCAAAAATAAGAATTTAACAGTATAATTTGCGAAAAACAAACCCAACACATCCTGATACCTGGGTGTCACTAGTCATGAGCATCTACTAAGGTCTGAAAATAACAAGAATCTAAAGTGTATACAGTCTAATGAAATGAAGAGGGAGAAAAGCAGTGCTGCGAACGTCGGGCAGCTATTTTGCTAAACTTCGATGACTCTGCCTCTGAGCAACCAATACCCGCTACAGGGTTCAGAAATACCTGAATCTGCACACAAGGTGCAGGGAGTAAAGTGAGTACTTCCAACTCAGAGAGTAACAATCATAACTAAAGACTGAGTGATAGGAAATCACGAAAAGTACATCAACATGCTGTATAGAAGCAGTACAAAACCAGTAAGAAAGCAATGAAGCTGTGAAATCTCTTAAGCACCTTAGCTCAGTTTAAAACTTCTTCAAAAATGGCTTTTCAACAGTTAAGCAATTGAATGCAAAGAAATTAGAACAGATAAGCATAGAAGATCCGCCCTTCGGGCACAATTACACAATTAAATAGGTAAATGACAGGTAAATAAGAAAGATAACCACATAAAGGCTCGCCCCTCGGACACAATGCCAACAAATCCGCCCCTCGGGCAAAATCTCAGAACAATACTAGCCCCTCGGGCTATATCTCAGAACCATACCAGCCTCTCGGGCTATATCTCACATCACAATGGGTACCCGCGCTCACTGGGGGTTTGCAGACTCCTGGAGGGGCCCCTTACGGCCCAAGCGCAATATCAAGCCATCTCGTGGCATCATCACTAGGCTCTCGGCCTCATATCAATCAAGCCACCTCGTGGCGTACATATCTCAGGCCCTCGGCCTCATAATCAAAATTAGTGTATCACCGCTGCGGCGTGCAACTCGACCTAAAAGTATCCTCACGACACAGGCCCTCGGCCTTACTCGGTCAAAATCACATAAGCCACTCGGGCCATAGTAAAACATGATGCTCAGCCCAAAATATTATTTAAAATATCATTTCAAGTGTTATAGCAGAGTAAGCATGGCTGAGTTTTGAAAACAGTAGAATATAGCATGACTGAGTACAAGTTTAAAGTCAAACCAGTGAGGGAAAACATCATTTAAAATCCTTTAAGGGTTCAAATAGTTGGCACGAAGCCCAAATATGACATTTAATCCAAAATATAATAATATCGAACAATTAACTGTCAAATACGCAGTAGAATAGTCATTCGGGATGGACTAAGTCACAAACCCCAACGGTGCACGAACCCACGCTCGTTATCTAGCGTGTGTCTCACCTCAATATAGCACAACGATATGCAATTTCGGGGTTTCATACCCTCATAACGTCATTTACAATCATTACTCACCTCGATCCGGTCCAAACTCTAGCCCGCGATGCCTTGCCCGCACTAATCGACCCCCGGATGCTCCAAATCTAGCCACAATCAGTACATAATCATTAAAATATGCTACGGGAGCGAAGCCCACTCGAAAATATCCTATTTAACAACAAAATCCCGAAATTGCTCAAACCCGGCCCCGGGCCCACACTTCGGAATCCGACGAAACTCACAAAATCCGACAACCCATTCAACCACGAGTCCAACCATACCAAAATTACTAAATTCCGATAACAATTCGGCCTCCAAATCTTCAAATCTTATTTTCAAATCCCTAGGTCCAAATCCCCAATTTACACCTCAAAAACATGTAATCTAGTCGGGTTATTCGATGATAATTCAATATTATGGAGTAGAAATGATCACAAGTGACTTACCTCAATATTTCCCATGATTTCTTGCTCAAAAATCGCCCCAAGCCGTGTTCTTTCACCAAAAAAACGTCAAAATGAACTAAAAAAACGTATCAGCTTTAATAAATCCGATTCTGGTCGCCAAAGGCCAATTCCCGTCGCTAAAAGGTCCAATCTAGTCGCTAAAAGTTGCACACCAGATCTGATGCACCAGTAGTCTTTAATTTCACTAAAAAGGCTCTAACTCTATCATACGAACTCAGAATTCGATGATTCTTGTTCCTATGGGTCACAAATAATGATACGAACATAGTCCTTCAATCGAAACTCAATTCGGAGCTCGTTTGCTCAGTGCGATATTCATTTCGCTCGTTAAACAATTAACTCATGTTTCGCGTCAAAAACTCAATCACGACTTGATGAAATTAGACCTAACTTTCCAGATCACTCCTATAATTCTGTCACGACCCGGAATTTCTACCCTCGGGAGTCGTGATGGCGGCTACTAGTGAGAGCTAGGAAAGCCAAACCTTAATTACCTCTTTTAGCAAATATCAGCAATCGCATGCAATATTGGAATTTAATAATAAAGCGGAAGTCTTAAATTAAAGAAACTGAATAGAAAATGCGGAAATCCAACATAAGCCTCTACCCAAGATCTGGTGTCACAGTGTCACAGACTGTCTAAGAGTCACTACAAACAAAGTCCGAAGAAAAATACAATAAGCTGTTTCTGAAACAAAGAAAATGAAACAGGGAATAAAGATAGAGGGAGACGCCAGGGCCCACGAACGCCTGCAGGTCTACCTTGGGTCTCCGGGTGGACTGAAGGAAGCCCTCCAACTACTGATGTTGTCCAATACCTGCATCTGTGCAAAAGAGCACAGAGTGTAGTATCAGCACAACCGACCCCATGTGCTGGTAAGCGCCTAGCCTAACCTCGGCGAAGTAGTGACGAGGCTAGGACCAGACTATCAAATAAACCTGTGCAGTTATATAAAATACAGCGGAAAGTAAAACAGGTATAAGCAAGTAAGGATGGGAGGGGGAAACATGCTTCGGGGGATAACAGGTAAAAACAGAATATCAAGAGAACAATAAAGAACATCAATAATTTAACTCTAACACGGATAAGGGAAATAAAAGCAGGTTTCACTGTCAGTACATATCTCGTTGCAGGCGTGCAACCCCATCCCGTTTCATGTATCTCGTGGTAGGCGTACCACCCGCTCCCATTTCATTATATCTCATGGTAGGCATACCACCCGCTCCCATTTTATTATATCTCGTGGTAAGCGTACCACCCGCTCTCATTTCATTATATCTCGTGTTAGGCGTACCACCCGCTCCCATATCATCATATCTCTGTTGCGGCGTGCAACCCGATCCGTATATAATATTGTTGCGTGCAACCCGATCCATATTTAATATTGTTGCGGCGTGCAACCCGATCCATATTTAATATTGTTGCGGCGTGCAACCCGGTCCATATACAATATTGTTGCGGCGTACAACCCGATCCATATACAATATTGTTGCGGCGTGCAACCCGATCCATATTTAATATTGTTGCGGCGTGCAACCCGATCCATATACAATATTGTTGCGGCGTGCAACCCGATCCATATTTAATATTGTTGCGGCGTGCAACCCGATCCATACTTATATAATATTTACAATTATAATGAGAGTCCCGACAAGAGAGAAACATCTATAACCACACTTGTCCCAACATCTAACTACCGCAGCTATAACCGATCCTGTTACAACATCTAACTGCCACAACTATAATCAATCCTGTTACAACATCTAACTACCACAACTATGATCAATCCTGTTACAACATCTAATTACCACAACTATTATCAAACTTGTTACTACACCTAAACACCTCAGCTATAACCAAACCTATTACAACACCTAACTACCGCAGCTATAACTTTAGTCCTTACTCAACACAAGGAATCATTAAACTAAGCATCCGTAATATCAATTAAGAACACAATACAAGGGAACCACAATTCGACAATAGCCCGCCAAGGGACAGCATAATGATCTTTTCTCTCCTCACTTTTACTTCACAATTCACTTCACAACTCGAGCCAATGCTCTAGAGGTTCAATTATCACTTATACTTTCGCAATTCGCTATACAACTGGAGCCAACGCTCCTCAATATCCATAAGTCACGATTCTTTCCACATCTTTGCACAACAAATAGAAATAATCACCAAGGCATGAATAATACAACGAAGTCATGGAAATCACAATATAGGACTCACGGTCATGCTAGACACCAATGTATAGATACTCGTCACCATGCCTATACATCGTACTCGACAATTAGCAAGTAGCAAATAAGACTCAACTCCTATTCCCTCAAGCTAAGGTTAGACCAAACACTTACCTCAACTTCCACGGCCAAATCAATCCACAACAACCGCTTTCCCTCTCGAATTCGGCTCCAACTCAATCAAATCTATACAATAATGACTTCATAATATCAATATATGCCAAACAAATCAAACCCAATGTCTAATTATAGATTTCCAAGCTTTCTCTCCAAAAATCCCAAAATCGCCCCCGGGCCCGCTTGGTCAAAACACAAGGTTCGGACCAAAATCAAATCTCCCATTCACCCACGAGCCCGAATATATAATTTGTTCTCAAATTCGACCCCAAAACGAGGTCTAAATCAAGAAAAAGTAAAAAGCCCTAACTCTACCCATTTCCCCCAATTCTACCCTAAATTACATGTTTTAGGCTTAGGAATTCAACAAATATTGATGGAAAATGAAGAAAACGAGTTAAGATTTACTAACCCAAGAAGTTTTGGTGAAAGGGAGCTTCGATGGACGCCTAATGACCTTGGAGAAGAAGGAGCTCGTGTGTTTTTATGAAATTCCCGTAACTACACTATTCTGGAAATTAAAAATATAACTGGGCAAAATTGCCCTTCGCGTTCGCGGAAAGAGAGTCGCGTTCGCGAAGGGTAAACTGGGCAGGGCATCGCGTTCGCGATGAGAAGGCTGTGAACGCGAAGAGGAAAGGCTGGGGGTCCAGAACTTGGTCTACGCGAACGCGTGGACCCTAACGCGAACGCGAGGAAGGGGATCTGCAACACTACGCGTTCGCGAGTGGGTAGATGCGAACGCGAAGAGTAAAAGAGGGGTGAGTCCTCAGAGTCAAATGAGTCTACGCGAACGCGGGGAAAGTATGCGAACGCGATGAAGGGAGAACTCATAGCCATCGCGAACACGAAGGATGCGTCGCGAATGCGAAGAACAAAAAGGGACCTGGCACAGCTGAAGCAAAAACCTGCAATCTTTCTAAGTCAAAAACCATCCCGAAACACCTCCGAAACACTCTCGAGCCCTCGGGGCTCCTACCCAAACACATACACTAACTCAACAATACTCTACGAACTTAACCGGGCGATCAAATCGCCAAAATAACATCAAAAACAACGAATCAAACCTCAAAATCACAAGTTTTTCCTCAAACTTTGTAGACTTTCAAATTTAGAGTTTTAAGTCCGAAACACGTCAAACGACGTCCGTTTTCAACCAAACTTTACAGAAAATGCTTAAACCATATATAAGACTTGTACCGGGCGCCGGAACCAAAATACGGGCCCGATACCATAGTCTTTTAATCAAATTTTATTTCCAATTTCCTTAATTATTTTCATAAAACAATTTCACACAAAAATTTATTTCTCGGGCTTGGGACCTCGGAATTCGATTCCGGGCATACGCTCAAGTCCCATATTTTCCTACGGACCCTCCGGGACCGTCAAATCACGGGTCCGGGTCCGTTTGCCCAAAATGTTGACCGAAGTCAAATTTAATCAATTAAATATCAAAATTTAGCATTTTTCTCACAGAATTCATAATTAAGCTTTCCGGCTACACGCCCGGACTGCGCACGCAAATCGAGGCAACCCTAAATGAGGTTTTCAAGGCCTCGGAAGCACGGAATGAGTAAGAAAACAGGTGATGACCCTTTGGGTCGTCACAAATTCATTATCAAAATTTCATAAGTCTCGAAATCAAATTTCGATCTCTAGAACTAAAAATGGACCTTTGGATCATTACATGCTTATGCTCAAAATGGCAAAAATCTTCCAAAAACTCTTCCGAAACTTATCCGAGACTCATGGGATCCCGACCAAACATGCCAACACACCCCATAACATAATTCAAACTTGTTCCAACCTTCGAAACGCTCAAAACAACATCAAAACATCAAATCACCCTCGGATTCAAGCCTAAGAATTTCAAAACTTCCGAATTTCGAATTCGATCAAAAAGTCTATCAAACCTCGTCCGAATGACCTGAAATTTTGCACACACATCACAAATGACACTAAGGACCTACTCCCATTTCCGGAATTCCATTCTGACCCCGATATTAAAAATTCCACTGCCGACCGGAAAATGCCAAATTTCCAATTTCGCCAATTCGAGCCTAAATCTACCACGGACCTCCAAAATACATTCTGGATGCGCTCCCAAGTCCAAAAACACCTAACGGAGCTAACCAAATCATAGAAATCCAAATCCGAGATCGAATACTAAAGTCAAAACTTGGTCAAACCTTTCAAATTTTATGCTTCAACTGAGAACTGTTCTTCCAAATTCATTCTGATTACCCTGAAAACCAAAACCAACGATTTACATAAGTCATAATACATCACACGGGGCAAGCCATGCCCGAGAACTGGCGAACAAAGTGCAAAACCTCAAAACGACCGGTCGGGTTGTTACTCCTCCCCAACTTAAACATACGTTCGTCCTCGAACGTGCCCAGAGTTGTTCCAAAAGCCAACCGATCGCTGAATAACCTTACCATGCATATACCCGGGGGTGATCCCATGTCACCCGATCTCATATAGGCCCGATAGCACTATATAACTGAAATTTCACAATCCGACCTAGCCTATAAACCTTAGAACCACACTTCCATTTCCGAAATCATCCACAAGATCAGAATCTCACATCTATACTCTGAATAAGCCCGAACCAGTTGTAATACCCATACCTGCAACCTCGGGTGCAATTACATGATATACCACATAACTCAACACTGGTAGCGATAACTGCTAATAACAGCTGTTGCACACAACAACCTAATACCGATAGAAAATCTCTTATCAACTAAAGTCCCATTCCAACACTTTCATACACTGCCAATGATAAATGAAACACGCAATAAAGCATAACCATTTCTCAGATCAACAATTCATGAAGCCTACTTCTCCTTTGGCAAAGACCATGGCAAATTTCTGAGCCGAACCTCGATATTATCCTTCCAACATGTTAAAATCGAATCCGTTTGTATTCATTAAAGATCCCAACGATCTCATCTAATCCAACACCACCACTCTGGTGACATGATACCTTAATACAGACTAAAGCCGCAACATGCAAAATCCGCGCACCAATAAGCAACAATCCGAACACACCAAATCATGAAAAGTGACTCAAATGAAAGAGCTATACCGCAAGCTCACCAGTACCACCACACACAATGCTGAGAACCCGTCACACAACATAGAAACAGAAGACACGAATTTAACCCGCAAGATCATACCTCCACATAGCTTCGCTCCAATGCGTGACCTCATCCAAACACTAGTCCACATGAAACACCTCAAGTTACTATGCTCAATATCGACGACCATGCGCAATATGATGTCTGAAACCAAAGCAATCATCATAACCATCGCAAAGCAATTGACATAACATTACACATACCCGAAGGGACACAACCGATACGCTACCCGCCGAGCAATATCCAGTACTCTTCCCGCTCGACTTCCACTATGAATCCCCAATGGAACCGCACCACATGTGCCTATAACCAACAAATCATAACGCCTCGCAACCCAGAAAAGTGACTCTTAGATCACCTCAGAACACTAATAGCTCGATAACAATTGAATCAACATATCCCTCACTATCGGCAACTCAAAGTCAACCAAGCCGTCTCGATGCAGAACATACACCCCTATAGGTCTACCAATGAACCCGTATCAAGGAGTTCCTAAAGCTGCTCCTTCAACTCCTTTAACTCTGCCGGTGCCATACGATATGGTGCCCGGCACCAAATCAATACCAAAATCAACAACTTTGCCTGGCGACATGCCCGACCACAAGAAACACCTTCGAAAAGTCCCTCACCACCGGAACTGAATCAATGGTGGGAGTCTCTGCACTGACACCCATCAAGAAGGCCCAATTAAGAAAGACAATTCCTTCCCAGCCATCCGTTGGGTCTTTGAAATATAAAACCACCCTACTAAGAACATGATCCGTCGAACCTCGCCACTCAATCCGTGGCATTCCCGGCATAGCCAACATCGCCGCCTTAACGCAATAGCTCAGAATGACACAACACCGAGACAACCAGTCTATACCCAATATCATATCCAAAATCTAACATGCCAAGCAGCAAAAGATCCACTCGGGTCTCCAAACCCCGATAGTCACTAAACAGTGCTGATACACACGACACACAACCACAACATAGCCTGAATATGAGAACTCCCAGTCTCCAACTCCATATAGCACACGAATCACCATACCCGATCCCAATTCCACCGTTCGAGTATACAACACACCTCTAATATCCAATCATTCCCACGAGAGATACTCTTATGATTCTTCTGTGCCACCAAGCAAACCCGAATATCCGCAGTCGATCCAACAAGAAAGTGCCGCAATACTAATAAAGTACCATCAACTTAATCAAGTTGCCTTTTTCTGAAACATATACCCTCGTCAAATCACCCCAATTAGCAATACCATTTCCTTAATCATCTGAAGATCATTCCCCTAATCATCTGAAGCTCATCTCCCTAATTATCTGAAGCTGCCCGCTGCCTGAGGATTTTATGATCTTCCTTTCAGAGCTGAACCAAGACCTTACACATGCAATCTCAAGCCTACACCACATACCGCATAAACCATACCATCCTAGGATAACCATGAGAACTTCGTATTCCCCCTATGAACCATAAGCAACTATGCACTCAACTAGCCAAGAACTTTCTATTGATCCCATCCAGAAGAAAATCACTATACATCCCATGCTCCTCACGCCAGCAGAAAATATACCCCTCTAACCGTGGTAGAAACCGTCAAGAACTCTCCTGATTCCTTTGCACAAAACTAAACCGCCGGGTCTAAATCCTTCTAACTCAACCAAACTACGCAGGCCACTATCACCCAAGAGCATTGCCATGAAACACTTGTAGAAACTCATTACATCGTAAGCACCAAAAGATCTAATCATATCCTTACCATACCGATTCGGCCTACTACCAAGCTACCCCATCTATCCGAGTTTCCTTCTGATTTACCTTCAACTTGATACTCCTTCTTGCTATAACATCGCAATTCCTCAACCCAGACTCACCACACGAGACCCAAGCATAATACCACACAGTCTAAGGCTCACAACCCGCTGAATTCTCCTTTCAAATGTTCCCAAAAGCACCACATTCAGAATACCTACCCTGAAAAGGCTTCCTGCAAATCTGAAGACATTACTTTCCTAATACTGATGTGTAGAATCCCATAATTGATACAGAAATGACTCAAGCCTTGACACCCTCCAAATGCAAAACCTCAGTTTCTAGACACAAGTACAACTTGAAAGTCTCCAATTATTGCACGTAAAATTTTGAACACATTAGAACCATTCTCTAAAGTAATCCACTCTACCCAAACTCCAATTAGTCCGATCAAAAGAACCGAACAACCTGCGCCTCATTAGCGCTTCTGACACTGCAACATATAACCTTACCTTGATGCAACCAAGCCACTTTCTTTCCTATGCACCGAGCATTCTTTATCAACAGCAACTCAAGATATTCCGTGGTTCTCAAACACCTATGAAGCATGACATAACCTTTCCTTAGTCGAAAGTTTTCCTTTATGTCACGACCCAAACCGATGGGCCGCGACGGGCGCCTAAGTCCTACCTGTCAAACACCCCTAAGCATGCATCTAAAATATGAATCTGAATAACATCTGCTACATTACAAAATTAACATACGTGAAAGAAGCCTGCCATCAAGGCATATGTACGTATGCATGCAGAATAAAGTGGGCGAGCCGGCAAGGCTACAATAGACAACTATAAATCAAAAACTGAAAGCCGACAAGGCCACATACAACTCAACTAGACATACTGTCTACAGACCTCTGACAGAAACATAATTGTACAAAGACGGGACTGAGCCACGTCATACTCATATACATATATATGTACAAACGTATCGTACCAATATCAAAAGCAGCTCCGGATCAAATGGAGCACGCCAACTCTCGCTGATCGGGGATCCTAAGAAGGAGGACCGTCAGCTTGCCTACCTGCACCTGCGGGCATGAAACGCAGGCCCCGTGAAATAGGGCGTCAGTACGAAAAATGTACTGAGTAAGTAAGGCATGGAAATTAGTACGTAAAAGACATAGATGAAACATGGAATACTGAAACACATCTTTAAATCTAAATAACTTTGTAAATTCTGAAACGTTTATAACGTCATGCACGTGCGTGTAAATGTCATGCCATGCATAGCTATGGTGTACATAATATCATCAAGCCACTGAGGGCATCCCATCATATCATCTCGGCCACTGTGAGCAATATCATCAACATATACCAGCTGATCAGGTGGTGGTGCGTATATAACGCCATAACCTTTCCCAAATCCCATATATATATATATATATATATGTGTGTGTGTGTGTGTGTGTGTGTGTGTATATATACACATACATATATACGCGTATATAATGTCGTTTGAATACATACATATATACGCGTATATAACGCTGTTTGAATCATATTTCAGCCACTGTGGGCAACATCATCATCATATACCAGCTGATCAGGTGGTGGTGTGTATATAACGCCGTAACCTTTTCCCATATCCCATATACATATATTTACATATATACGCGTATATAACGCCATCTGGTCATGGGTTAATGCACATGTATAAATGAGTGAAAGATACGTAATAATCTCAATATTCCTTCCAGATAAAGTTTTCCCAACTGCGTATTATTCTGAGACCCACGAGCAGAAGATGATAATAATATTTTTCATGGGGAATCAAGAATATAGACACCCCTACTATTTCTATGAATAGAGTAATTTATGAAAGTTGTGCATTTGCTCGTTTCGTTTATATAAAAAGATAATTATAAGATTAGGTAGTATCAGATATGTAAGAATAATTCGTCAGTTGTGTATGGCTTGTACCAAAAAGTCAGAAATTTGTAAATAAACACTAAACTCGAAATATTAATCACTTAACTAGCTAAGTGTCATATTGGCTCTTGCTGACAGTTGACTACGGATTCTAAGGAGTATTATGTGTACCATTTTAAAAAATATTATAAGAGCATGCACATTCTGGATTTGACTTTCGTTCTCAATTATAAAATGCCACTGATACAATTCAATGTAAACGAGAGAGTAAATCTCACTCCAAACGAGAGAGTAAATCTCACTCCACGTTTTAAACTTATGAATTTTGAAACAGTACGTCCTTGCCTTTTTCATGAGGTTATAACACACTCCCCAGACCTTAAATTAGAGGTGAGAAATGAGTTTCAATTGCTATATCATTTGGATCATGCCAAAAGAAATAAGGAATAGCCTTATCATACCTGTTCCTGCGAAATTCTTGAACGGAACTTAGATTTGAAATTGGAATGAATTCTTGACAGGATAATATGTAATCGGAAGAAGCTCTTGACTCTGTTCCAACGTTGTTGTTGGAATTGTATGGAACTTTGGATGAAATTGTTTTGGTGAAGAACTCTGTTCCAACGTTGTTGTTGGAATTGTATGGAACTTTGGATGAAATTGTTTTGTTGAAGCTTTTAATATGCTTCTGTTTTAAGGTGTTTGAATAAAGAATGTCTACCTTTGCAGATTGTATCTTTGAATTGCTTCTAATTTTCAAGATATATTCCAAAAGTCTTATTTTGCTAAGACTTATCATGTAGCCAATATTCCAAATTTAGCCATTTGGCATTAATGACTTACTTAGTCATCTCCCAAGGTTGTGGCTTTTTGCCACGTGGGGTGGGGGTGGGATTTTAATAATTTTTTTATCTGCTTATTAGTTAACTGGGTAATGTCTTGTTACCCAGTAATTAATCAATTACCCGCATAATTTAAAAATTATCACAAATTACTTAAAATTGTATTTATTTTTAAAATACTTCATATATACTTTATATATTATACTACCGTGGTCATATGGTACCTTGCATGGTACTAATTTATAGTTATCGGGTATTATTGCTCGACCCGTATTTTATTCCAAATTGACCACTTTCAACAGGAACTCGTTTTCTTTGATCCGCGTACTCCTTTATCCTTCATAACACTTATTTATCGCTTGTTATAAATAGCGTAAGTACGTTAACGTCATAATGATCTCATCCCCGAGTCTACGTCGGTTAACTGAAAACGAAATTTTTAACGTACGAATACGCAAGATGTAACACTTTACTCGAGCCATCCTCGGGCTCAATCTCCACAAACCATAACTGATTCACCAGCACGCCTCAAACTGGAACCAATATAGCACATAACCGTGCAATCAGCTAATCAATAGCAAACTCCCACACTTGGCTCGAAGCCATAGACCAAAACACATACAATAACTCATAACGCATATACCCTATTGCTGCCATAATAAATAGTGAGATTAAACTCAATCCTTCATAAGCTCGTGAAACATAGACCATCTGGTACTTTAAATCTTCTGCAAATCTCGCATTCATCCTCGCAACAGTCAAGCCCACTCTCTTAAGCGATCCCAAATTCAAATTTCAACACATATTTTTCACTTGTAAATGAGATCTTCTAACAGACAACGTAAGGATCACACAACCTCAGAACACTCCGTAGGAGATAACCCACCTGCTTTGCCTCCAACTAACATTTCCGTATACCTTCCACCGTCATAAACATTACGCAGTCACTTAGTCTTCCTGAGTCTGAACTCATACCGCATTAAGAATTTTTTTTTTTTTACTTCACTCCCACAAGGAAACATGGAAAGATTCTTCACACGCCCATAACTCGGGGCTATACCTCGAATCAAGATGGAAATCAAGCGCCTAATAGTTCTTCTATCCTCCAGCAGACCTTTCTCGTCGCTTCCAAATCATATGAATACATCTCGCAGTCACATCATACTCGTCACGTAACTATCCAGTCATCACTTCCCTTAATAGGGACACAACAGCACATATAGATCCAGAAACACATGCTCACGCAATCAAAACCCTCGGTGCTCAAGCTATAGGCAAAAATCCGGCCTCAAGTATTCCAGACTGGCCCAACATCAACACACAGAGATCACATCTCGCCCCTCGATCAGGGAATCACGAGCCATCGATGCAAATCTGATACTGAGCGCTCATGCGCGCACACGAACACGTTGAAGGAATTCAAAGAGTTACATTTCAAGCTGAATCAAAGGACGCACGATAAGAATTCAAGAATGTGAAGTGTTCCTAAAGGTTCTGCAGCCTCTCGAGGATAAATACAGACGTCTCCGTACCGATCCGCGAGACTCTACTAAACCTGCTCATGACTCGTGAGACCTATGTAACCTAGGCTCTGATACCAACTTGTCACGACCTTAAACCCGGACCCGGTCGTGATGGCGCCTCTCGTGAAGACAAGGCCAGCTGACACATTCCCATTTCAATCTTAAGCAATAAAATAATAAGTACTAAGTCTTAAACATGATTAAATCTCAAAAATAAGAATTTAACAGTATAATTTGCGGAAAACAAAACCAACACATCCCGATACCATGAGCATCTACTAAGGTCTGAAAACAACAAGAATCTAAAGTGTACTAAATACAGTCTAATGAAATCAAGAGGGAGAAAAGCAGTGCTGCGAACGTCGGGCAGCTATTTTGCTAAACTTCGATGACTCTGCCTCTGAGCAACCAATACCCGCTACAGGGTTCAGAAATACCTGAATCTGCACACAAGGTGCAGGGAGTAAAATGAGTACTTCCAACTCAGAGAGTAACAATCATAACTAAAGACTGAGTGATAGGAAATCACGAAAAGTACATCAACATGCTGTATAGAAGCAGTACAAAACCAGTAAGAAAGCAATGAAGCTGTGAAATCTCTTAAGCACCTTAGCTCAGTTTAAAACTTCTTCAAAAATGGCTTTTCAACAGTTAAGCAATTGAATGCAAAGCAATTAGAACAGATAAGCATAGAAGATCCGCCCCTCGAGCAAAATTACACAATTAAACAGGTAAATGACAGGTAAATAAGAAAGATAACCACATAAAGGTTCGCCCCTTGGACAAAATGTCAACAAATCCGCCCCTCGGGCAAAATCTCAGAACAATACCATCCCCTCGGGCTATATCTCAGAACCATACCAGTCCCTAAGGCTATATCTCACATCACAATGGGTACCCGCGCTCACTGGGGGTGTGCAGACTCCTAGAGAGGCCCCTTATGGCCCAAGCGCAATATCAAGCCATCTCGTGGCATCATCACTAGGCTCTCGGCCTCATATCAATCAAGCCACCTCGTGGCGTACATATCTCAGGCCCTCGGCCTCATAATCAAAATCAGTGTATCACCGCTGCGGCATGCAGCCCGACCCAAAAGTATCCTCACAACACAGGCTCTCCGCCGTACTCAGTCAAAATCACATAAGCCACTCGGGCAACAGTAAAACATGATGCTCAGCCCAAAATATTATTTAAAATATCATTTCAAGTGTTAAAGCAGAGTAAGCATGGTTGAGTTTTGAAAACAGTAGAATATAGCATGACTGAGTACAGTTTAAAGTCAAAACAGTGAGGGAAAATATCATTTAAAATCCTCTAAGGGTTCAAACAGTTGGCACGAATCCCAAATATGACATTTAATCCAAAATATAATAATATCGAACAATTAATTGTCAAATACGCAGTAGAATAGTCATTCGGGATGGACTAAGTCACAAACCCCAACGGTGCACGACCCCACGCTCGTCATCTAGCGTGTGTCTCACCTCAATATAGCACAACGATGTGCAATTCCGGGGTTTCATACCCTCAGAACATCATTTACAATCAATACTTACCTCGATCCGGTCCAAACTCTAGCCCACGATGCCTCGCCCGCACGAATCGACCTCCGGGTGCTCCAAATCTAGCCACAATCGGTACATAATCATTAAAATATGCTAAGGGAGCTAAGCCCACTCGAAAATATCCAATTTAACATCTCCCGAAATTGCTCAAATCCGGCCCCCGGGCCCACGCTTCGGAATCCGACGAAACTCATAAAATCCGACAACCCATTCAACCACGAGTCCATCCATACCAAAATTACTAAATTCCGATAACAATTCGGCCTCCAAATCTTCAAATCTTATTTTTAAATCCCTAGGTCCAAATCCCCAATTTACACCTAAAAAACATGTAATCTAGTCGGATTATTCGATGATAATTCAATATTATGGAGTAGAAATGATCACAAGTGACTTACCTCAATATTTCCCATGATTTCTTGCTCAAAAAATCGCCCCAAGCCATGTTCTTTCACCAAAAAACGTCAAAATGAGCTAAAAACACGTAACAACTTTAATAAATCCGAGTGTGGTCGCCAAAGGCCAATTCCCGTCGCTAAAAGGTCCAATCTGGTCGCTAAAAGGTGCACACCAGATCTGATGCACCAGCAATCTTTAATTTCACTAAAAAGGCTCTAACTCCATCATACGAACTCGGAATTCGATGATTCTTGTTCCTATGAGTCACAAATAATTATACAAACATAGTCCTTCAATCGAAACTCAATTCGGAGCTCGTTTGCTCAGTGCGATATCCATTTCGCTCGTTAAACAATTAACTCATGATTCGCGTCAAAAACCCAATCGCGACCTAATGAAATTAGACCAAACTTTCCAGATCACTCCTATAATTCATTACCAAAATTTCGGAAGTCTCGAAATCAAATTTCGATCTCTAGAACTAAAAATGGACTTTTGGATCATTACATGTTTATGCTTAAAATGGCAAAAATCTTCCAAAAACTCTTCCGAAACTTATCCGAGACTCATGGGACCTCGACCAAATATTCCAACACACCCTATAATATAATTCAAACTTGTTCCAACCTTCGGAACACTCAAAACAACATCAAAACATCAAATCACCCTCGGATTCAAGCCTAAGAATTTCAAAACTTCCGAATTCCGAATTCGATCAAAAAGTCTATCAAACCTCGTCCGAATGACCTGAAATTTTGCACACACATCACAAATGACACAACGGACCTACTCCTATTTCCGGAATTCCATTTTGACCCCGATATCAAAATTTCCACTGCCGACCGGAAAACGCCAAATTTTCAATTTCCCCTATTCGAGCCTAAATCTATCACGGACCTCCAAAATACATTCCGGACGCGCTCCCAAGTCCAAAATCACCTAACGGAGCTAACCAAATCATAGAAATCCAAATCCGAGATCGAATACTAAAAGTTAAAACTTGGTCAAACCTTTCAAATTTCATGCTTCAACTGAGAACTGTTCTTCCAAATTCATTCCGATTACCCTGAAAACCAAAACCAACGATTTACATAAGTCATAATACATCACACGGGGCAAGCCATGCCCGTGAACTGGCGAACAAAGTGCAAAATCTCAAAACGACCGGTCGGGTCATTACACCAAGATATGGATTCAACTGCCATAGGATGGTTATAGCAGTTGTTTCATCTCGAGCATTTTAGTTGTATGGCAGTAAACATCCTAATGGTACCAATGGTGGCATGTCAATTGTGCTTTAATTTATTGATAAGTGCGACCAAACTTTGACCAAATGAAATAAACTTCATCAAGTTACGTATTTTCTAAGTCCCGTGAACAGACGATAGAATAATAAGACATATGGAAATTCAAGAACATAGGCACCTCTAATACTTCTATGAATAGAGTCATTTATGAAAGTTGTGCATTTGCTCGTTTCATTTGTGTCGTATAGATCTAGCCAAAACGAAAGAAGGGATATCCTTAACATGCCTGGAGTAGGAAAAAATCCGTATGATGCTCTTGGAAAAAGTTGCACCGTACTCCTTTAGAACCGTAAAATTTTACGTTGCTAATAATTCTTGTTGGATTCCTTTTGGTTGCAAGAATTCACATTTTTTTTGTGGGAAATTGGTAAGAAATAACGTTAAACTCTCACATCTGATTGTAATGTTTTGTTGGCATTGAAATTATTAGTGTTTGAGAATGAAATATGGTTTGTATTTAAAATCCTAGAATGAGGTGTACGTCTTGAAATCACTATATTAGGTTGCCACCTAATCACAAATGACCAAGAGTCATTTGTTTGATTATGGTCTTGCTGCCACGTGGGGGTGAGGGTGGGGGTGGGGTGGAAATTTTAAACTTTATCTACTAATTTATTAATTAATTAATATCCTGCTACTCGATAATTAACCAATTACCCACATAATTAAGAATTATCTCAAATTACTTAAAAGTCTACTTATTTTTAATACACTTTATAGACCATACTATCATGGTCATATGGTACCTTGTATGGCACTAGTCCATAAATATCGAGTATTATAGCTCGGATCGTATTTTATCCCCAAATCGGCAACCTTCAACGACACTCATTTTCTTCGATTCGTTTACCCTTTATCCTTCACGGCACTTACTTATCGCTCGTTATAAATAGCATAAATGCGTGTAACCTCAAGATAATCTCATTCCCGAGCTTCCATTAATTTATTTATGGCGCACTTTCACGTACGAAAACATGGGGTGTAACACAAAGTATATACAAAATAAGCTAAATTAGATAAGAAAAAAATTAAGCTAAAATTAATTGAGGAAGTACACTTCCCCAGCTGTACTTCCTCGTAATTGTTCTTAATTATTTAACTAATGAACTGATGAAACGGGCCGGGATGAAAACATTGCAGCCACTCATTTGCACTTTGGATCACTATGGTCTATGATTCTTGCTCCAAATTTTCTTTTGGCGTGAGAGTGAGGCACCTTTTCTTTATTAAAAATAGTTGGACATCACTCGTGCTTGATAAATAAGATTGGTGCTTCATCATAAATATTATGAAGATGGTTTTCTCAAAAAAAAAAAAAAAAAAAATTCAAAGTTATGAACGGATCATTTACACAAATTTGTACTTTCAAACAAATTGCAATAAGACTGTCCACATTGATCATTCACATAAATTTATATTTTATTCTTTCATATATAATTATTTACTTAAAGTTTTATGTAATACTATTAATATCAGTTTGCAAAGTTGTATACTATGTGACTCGGCTGGCACAAGTATACACGTGTAATGCACGTGCCGAAAACTAGTTAATATTAAATATACAACCTTTATATAAATAAATATTAATTATATTATTCATATCACATATATATTAACCAAGTAATATTATTTACTTTCCCATTCCAAATAAAAAACTTCAATTTGTGTACAATATTAATTAAGTTTTCTGTGCTAGCAAAGAATTTGGAGAAATAATTTCATTTATTTGGCTAATTAAATTCTCTAATTTAATTATCAAATAGTAATAGATAATTCTTTAGCAAAAATTAGAGCACTCGTTAGTGTGCGACCCCGCAGGTAGTGTACGACCCCACAGGTTCAATATTAAGCTGGTAGTAAATTGATCAGATCAATATACTAATTAAGGGTGACATCTAGCAACACCCTTTAACCCGTGGTAGAATAATATAGTATTTCCTTCTATATTTATAGCTCTGAGTCACCCTAGAATATAGTTCAACTGTCAAATCTTATAGGCAACATGTCAAATATAGTCCATTATTGAATGACCTAAGAAAAACACTTTTTTCTTTTTATTCAATTGCCATGGCCAAGGTCTTAATTTGATCGCTTATAATTTATGACAATATGAAGCTTAAACTCATTACCAAGAGTTGACACATTCTATCTTGATCAATCATTAATTCTACAAGTATTTCATCATATCAATATCTTTTCAACTATCGGGCTAGGGCTACAGGAGTCTAGTACCAAAGCACACTAAATGATTTGTCAATTTCTATGACGATCATGTCAAAGAAAACTCTTACATCACATTTTTTAAGAGAATATATATTCTATTGACAGTTTATGGTAATTCGACCATTAGGAATTATTCAATGATCATATTCCACATGCATCATCTATATATGTGATTTACTTTACGAGATTAACTAATCTTCATCTCATAAAGACGGCCACATAAATATTAATCTAACCGGATTACTAATGTTCAAATTAATAATTATTTTATCAAGAAGAAATTTAGATTAAATCAAAAGAAACTTTACTATAGTTATTATAATCCCAATCAAGATCATAAGTTTTAAAATTTAATTAAGGACTTTATCATATTATCAAGCAATTAATAATAATTATAATTAAAAACAATTAGTTTTCATATATAGATATCGAATAACATACACAAAAGTATGTTCAAATCATCAAACATGAGCTTTAATATAGCCTATATCTAGTGTATATCCCTAACAAAAACCAATAAAAGAGTGTATATCTCAAGGACACCCAATTTTTGTATTATTATTATTATAAAGAAAAGAAAAGGGGGACAAGATCAAATAATTTTAAGACATAGAAGATAAAAAATGAAAACTTGAATAGCTAGCTAGGAAAGCTCGAAGGGAACAACTCCAAAGATAAAAGATATTTGGTATACAAGGATATGATCTAGTGGTTAATGCAGTGGGCGAGAACCATGAGGTACCTGGTTCAAATCCCAATAAAAGTAAAATCTATCCAAGTCACAAAAAAGAAGATAAAAGACATTTGATTAAAAACTCATAATTATTTTTGGTGTTATAAATAATTATCTAATGGTGGATGTCCATAACTCCTAAAAGGAGTAATGCCCACTACTCTTCTCCATTATCTCCATAACTCACACTACTCCAATACTTATATGGAGTTATGGTTGTAACTCCCAAACCTCCATAACCTCCCCATGATCTTACTCCATGATCTCAAATGTTTAATGTCTTGTTTATGACATTTTTTTTGTATACCTCTATATAATCCTATAAATAGAGGGTTTTGGCATCATATTGTACAAACTTGAAACACTTGAAAATACATAGAAGAAATAAGATTCTCTCCTCTCTTTCTCTTTACATTCTTGTCTATTTGTTTGTTTCATATTGTTACTTTGATCTTAGTTTCGTAACACGTTATCAGCACGAATTGCTCATAAAATATTAACACGAAGCGGACGAGCCTCTATTCATTTTTGTTCTGTCACCGCTGGATTCTTCAAGGCAATCCAGTTTCATTCCCAGAAAAAATACAAAGCTAACACACCTTATGGTGAGTTATGGTGATTAATACAGTAAGTAAAGAGTTATAAAATGGTTGAGCCATTAACTAAGGTTTGTATCTCTAACACTGAGGCTTCTTTTGCCAATGACGTTGTCGGTGCCGTTTGTCATAGTATGATTTCTTTTCTTCAAATTTATGTTTTTGTGGACTTTCTGATAACACAAAGGTTGGGAGATCTAAGAACTTGAAGAAAATAAGTTGATGAAATGCGGAAGTAGTAAAGAAATGCAAGCGGAGCAAGAAAAATAAACTAGATATGTCGAAATTCGAGGAAAGGTCCAAGAACCCCGAGATTATGTTAATCTAGATTTTGACAAGATCCTAATGACAACAAGTTGGTTATGAAACCAATTGCCTTCACTAGAGATAAGCTAATCAAGAACTAGATTCGGATCTTGACTTCTAGTTTGAATAACTTACGACAACAACTAGTAAAAGAAACTAGTCGCCTTCGAAGAATATCAAAAGAAACCAAAGATATCACAAGAAAGAAAATTATCTTACTACCTTAAGCTATGAACTAGTTAGGGTTGCAAGATAAATCTTCAAAGTAAAGTTCACAAAGGTTCAAAAGAACTCACAATAATAATATTAATCTTCAAAATGATCTTCTACAATGGAAGACAAGCACCCCTTTATATAGTAGTAAAGAAGGAGCTAGTCAAGACTTCAATAAATGAGAATTATATTCCCTAGAAGCATAGAAGACTACCCACACTAAGACCAATGTAGTCAACATACATATAGGCCAATGCAAGTCAACATAGATTAAAACAACTATTAAATATATATTCTAGAAACTATTTTTGGGATTATTTGGGCTGCTGAAAATTCCTCTCTTTTGGGGCATATTTGGGCCTCATTCCATCTCCTCTTGGACTTTAATTTTGGCCTCAAAATAGTTGTAAGACTTGGCCCAAAGATCCTCCTTGTGCTGGAGCTCTTCTTCTATTATAAAACACTTTTTAATTGCCAATTGAAGCCCATTAAGCTTGTTTTGAAATTTCTTTGTTTGAGACCTTGTCATAGGCCTTCTTGGAGCTTCCAGAGCTTCATCCTTCTCCTTTAATGATGTTGAGCTGCCACGAATGCTATCACTTTCACTTCTACTGGGTCAAATAGATGACCAAATATAATCTTTCAATAGGTTATAAGTATTATTTTACAATACTAGTTATGTAGCATGTCAAATCACATAGCTAAATTGTTACTGAAATTGCATGATAAAGACCTTAGTGGAATAAGTGTATTCATATTAACCAGTATCGTTGCTAGATGCATTTAGTACATTTTAAGTCATGCTAATTGACTTGTATAATTTTATGACGTATAACATACTAACTGGACATACCGGCGATTTAGACATATTTTGGTACTATCTAATTAACGAATTTTGTCAAGTTACTATGATAGCTTTATATCATATTTGTGCACCACTTAATTAGTTTTATTTGTTCCAGCGCACTATAAGGGTAAGACATTGGGTTCAAGTCCTGATGCACTATGGTGATAAGAGTTGGATTTGAGTCCAAACTTATTATGGCCTAACATGCTTTTATATGGGTAAGGCATTGGGTTTTAGTCCCAAATGCACCATATTGATGATCTAATGATGACTAATAAAAAATAATGTATTTTTTATGAAAAAGCATGAAGCTTGTCCTACTTGATTTGCTCCATTCTTGAAGTGAATGTGATAGCGGTGCATAATAAATCTAAATGAAGACAAGTGGTTCACTAATGAACGTGGGCGTGCCAAAAACCAAAGTAATAATAGTCATCATTATGGTAATTATTAAAAGGAGAACAATAAGGGTTCTCAAAATAATCCTTCAAAGGTGAAGAAATTGTGTATCAATATGGTCTGTAAATATGAGGCACGATCAGACGATTATAGTTTATTCTTTTGAAAGAATGCGACTTGTGATAAACATTGTAAATGCAGACTCATTCCTGAAGTGAGTGTAAAAATATATTTGTGATAAAATTATGCACAAGAATGTATTTATGCATGGTTAAATAAATACTACAACTCACCTCTATGGGAGGTTTGAGAGAAAGAAAGATCATGAACATTACGATGTGGTTACACGAATATGTCATTGGTCGTGTACATGTGGTAAGCCGAAAATATTTTGCCATGCCTTATAAAAAGTTATTAAAGGCAAAATTAAAGCAAAAAAAAAAAGATTTTGCTTATGATGATTTTGACCATGACAATTATTATGATAAGATAATTTTCACTGTGGAGGAAAAATTCACCACTTGGATGGTGTTATAAAAGAACTTGTAGTGCAAAATTATTGAGAGCTCCGAAAGAACGAATTTGTTACTACCCGAATAAATAAAATTATTCATGGCATTGGTGGTAGTAAGTCTCAAAAAGGAACTTTTTGAGTTTCAAATATATTAACCAAAGTGGTTGGTTACTATAGTACTATAATCATACCGGGTAAATATGAAAGGTTACCCGATTTTTCTTCTATTTGTACTTAAGATGTATAAGCATGGTGAATCACATGCCATAGTAAATTAAATATTTACTGAAATAAATATTAGTTGGCACGACCGGTTGGCCATCCCGGTTCAATTATGATGCGAAAATTAATTGAGAATTCACATTGGTATATATTGAAGAAATAGAAGATTCTTCAGGAATTCTCTTGTGCTGCTTATTATCATGATATACCAGTCAAGGTTGAGATTGAATCCCTTAAAATCTGGAACGAATATAAGGTGATATATATATGGGCCCAGTCACCTGCCATGTGGACCGTTTACTATTATATGATTTTAATAGATGCATTTGTTGTATGGTCACATGTGCGTTTGTTATCAACTTGCAGTTTGGATTTTGCAATATTGATTGCTCAAATTACTAGATCACAGTTCCAGAATATAAATTATGATGATTTATCTTGATAATGTTGGTTTAAATCCATGTTGGTTTAGCAGAAATTGTATGCCTCCAATTATAGCTAATCCATTGGTTATGAGAACAAAATTCGCAAATAGAAATTTGGTATGAGGTGTATTATACAATAACACACGTACGCATCTAGCCAAGAAGTTATGATAAATTCTCCCTATCACAATTGGTTGAGGGTCAGGAACCAAATATTCCCATCTAGAAATATGGATGTGCTATATGATTTAATTGTGATGCCACAATGCACAAAGATGGGTTCCCAAAGAAGGCTGGAAAATGTGTTGGTGATCACGACATTAGGGGGAGAAAATAGGCAGCTGAAAAAGTGATACGTGGAATGACTTATTATGAGTACATCTAGATCCTCGTACAAGAAAATGTGAACTTGAAGTTCAAGTGGTAATTCAGTTGCAAAATACTGCCAGGGGCATCTGCTGACCCAAAGCTAAATGTCATATTTCAGCTGCTAATGCTCCAACTAAAATAACGTCTAAGATGGACAGAGTCTATGACACGTTGGTTCCAAAGATAAAACTCCTTAAAGAATGTGTGGAGCAAATATCAAGACGGTCATTATAAAGAGGCAAGTGCTCTAGAAGAGCACCACGACATAACAATCTATAAGACCTCATGGAAGAGGCTCAGGTATTTGAAAATAATGATCGATAAGTTATGTCTTTATTGTGTTACGATGGAACCGATGTAAAATGATCGTCGACGATGTTGTTAATATAATGTAGCGCTCAATATTATTAATATTGACGAGGATCTTGAGCTCAAATCTATCATGGAATTTGGACAAATAAATGATTGGCCAAATGAAAAATATACAATGAAAATTGACTTCATCTGAAAAATATGAAGCTGGACGAATAGTCCCAACACCTGAAAGTATAAAGGCTATATGGAGATATTGAAATATGATTAGTATTATATTGCAAAAAGGAATCCTTGATATAGATTTGTTTATTCTAACAAATATTGTCAAGGTTTTGTTGGTTATACAAATGCAGGGAATAGTTTGTTGTTCAAACAATCTATTTCCATGTGAGGACGTGTGACTTTTCTTTGAAGAAAAGATCCCAATGATAGTGAAGGCGATGATATTTGTTTATCTCAATTGAAAGAAGGATATATCGAAGGAGACAAAATAAAGCACATTTCACCATAGTTCTTTTCAGACATGATCTTCGACAGATTGGTGATATAGACGTTCAACAAATTATTTTGATTGATAATTTGGTGGATCTGTTCAATGAGTCATTACCAACCCCAGCATTTGAAAAGCTGGTATACGGGATCGGAATGCGTCATTTTCGAAAAGTAAAGTGATGTTTTCATCAGGGGGAGTAAGATACGCGCTGCACTCTTTTTTCCTTAGCTGAGGTTTTATCCCACTGGGTTTTTCTAGCAAGGTTTTTAGCGAGGCATCAAACAATGCGTATTACAAGATATGTGTACTCTTTTTCCTTCACTAAGATTTTTTTTCCCACAGGGTTTTTTTTAGTAAGGTTTTAATGAGGCACATTATCTATGGACATCCAAGGGGGAGTGTTATAAATAATTATCTAATGGTGGATGTCCATAACTCCTAAAAGGAGTAATACCCACTACTCTTCTCCATTATCTCCATAACTCACACTACTCCAATACTTATATGGAGTTATGGTTGTAACTCCCAAAACTCCATAACCTCCTTGTTTATGGCATTCTTTTGTATACCTCTATGTAATCCTATAAATAGAGGATTTTGGCATCACATTGTACATACTTGAAACACTTGAAAATATACAGAAGAAATAAGATTCTCTCCTCTCTTTCTTTTTACATTCTTGTCTATTTATTTGTTTTAGTTTCGTAACATTTGGTTCTTTTTAAATGCCAAATAAAACTTTGTTGGAAAAAAAAGTTCAAAAAAAAAAATTTCCTCCTCCTCCTCCTTCCATCCTAATGTTGATTTAGAAAGAAACAAAAAACTGAAAAGCTAATTAGCATGTGTTCGGTAATTTATTCTTACTTCACTTCTCCACTTCAAGGATGAGATGAGAAAGAGTAACAATATCAGTATCAGAATAAAAATTGAACGTTAAACAAAACTTGATCAAGGGTCCATTCAAGATTCTCATGCTTGTCTCTCTCTTTATCTCCTTTTTCCTTTTTTTTATTTTTCGAAAACCCAACTGTACACTCTTTGTGAATTTCTTGTGAGAAGAGATCGAAGAAATCGATGATATTACTGCAATCTCCCTCCAGATATCTCCTTCAGATCTTGTCCAATCGCGTCCAGAAGTAAGCTTCCACCATTTCTGATTTTCAATTTCCCCCTTTTTTACACTTTTGCGGATCAAATTGTCGGTTAGGGAAGTGTGGATTACATTCTGCTGTTTTATCTCTCTTTTTTGTTGGGGTGTATTGATTACAGCTTCTATGTTTGCTACTTCTGCAAAGTTTTTAACTCGTTATTGTGCTTTGATTATAATGATGAAGTACTTATATGCATCTCTGGGAATTAGCATTTTTCCTGTTACTCTATCATAAGCATAAATTTGCAGTCTTTCAGTTGCATATATGGGTTCCAGTTAAATCTTTTTGGTTCTAAACAACAACAACAACCAGTGTAATCTCACAAGTGGCGTATGTGGAGGGTAGTGTGTGCGCAGCCTTACCCCTACCTTGCGAAAAATAGAATGGCGTCGCCGGGACTCGAACCGGAGACCTTCAATGTGTTAGACTGACGTGATAACCGACGTCTGTTAGATATTTGATGGAGAGCAAAAATGCTTACCTTTGGCAAACTTAAAGAACCAAACTGCAGGATAATAATAGCTGGTTCTTGATTTGTCCAATTGCTATGAGCTTATTCTTTCGCTAATTGGTGTATGGAATATGCTAAAAGTGTTGAAATGTGACTTACCTAGTTTACTGATCCTTGAATCTTCCGAAAATTTATTCTATTTTGTGCAATGAGAGCCGATATGTTCTCTAATTATGTAAATAATCTGTAGCAGATGCTGATAGCACATCCTTATTTTGCAGTCTTGAGAAAGGAGTTGAACTGGATTGCCAATGGGTTGAATTTGATGATATCCGTTACCATATTCAGGTGAGTTATTATTGTACGGCAGTCCTGTTATGATTTTCTTTTTATATTTTCTACTTTTTTCCCTTTGAAAGAAAAGGAAAATAACCATCAAACACATATTATTATTTTGAAGATGTCAGTTGAGATGGTGGCATTTTCATCTTGACATGCTGTCATCTTCCTAAGAAATGAAACAGAATGATATATCTGGCAGGCTAATGTGTGACATATTCTGCAGGCTTCAGTGAAAAATCCAAATGTCCTGCTTCTTTCAGTATCATTGCCCATACCACCTCCAGAAACTGTCCTCTTTGGTGGACTTCCACTTGGAGCTTTAGAAGCCATAAAAGCAGCATATGGTGTAGTTGCACAAATTCTTGATCCTCCAAGAGATGGATTTAATCTCACACTTAAACTGAACTTGTCCAAACTTCCCCCAGATGAAGGTTCTGCAAGTTTCCTCTTTAAGGTCATTATGAGCTTGCCATAATTGCACTGAAGGATATAGTATATTAGTCCAACCTGCAATTACTAGAAAATTTGGAGGTCCTTAGTTGTAAGGGTAATTGAGAAATAAATGTGACTGTTGATTTCATATTGCATGTCTATTTTACAAAGTTCTTTTTCAGTATAAGTCAAGAACACTCATTATAAGCATACATTCACATTCACACACATACACACACATGCACACACGAGTAAAAAGGTTTTTCTTCAATTAAAAATTTCAGTGTTTCGTTCTCTTTTTTTGAGAAAGAAATAGAGAAGGAGACACTGAAAATTTTAAGTGTTTCTGGGTTTTTCCAGTGTTCCCTTATCCTGTAGTTCATTTTTGTTTGTGGGCATGTGACATCTATTCCTCAAACTAATAGGGAAATTGATCATTATTGTACTCATTCTTTGAGCTTTTAAGAGTAATGATATATTGTCTGAGTAGTGGCATAGTATAGCTGTATATTTTGTTGTATCAGTATGTAGCATATGCTATTGGCATTGCATAACTTAATTTCTGTTCTTGATTTTATATATATATATATATATATATATATATATATATATATATATATATATATATATATATATATAATGTCACTGCGGCGTGCAGCCCGATCCATAATGTATATATAATCCTCTCCATTAGGTCCTCAACCTCTCTGAGACATTAACCTCACGGCCACTCGGGCATATCGGTGAAAATCAGGGAACTGATCCCAAACAGTTTTCGTATATTAAGAAGTATAGTAATGAAACTGGTTTTAAACAATAAACAGGTAAAACATGACTGAGGATATACTTTCAAATCAAATAGAGTGAGGAAAGTAGTAAAAATACCCCTAAGGGTCTAAACAGGTCGGCACAAGGCCCCAAAACACGGCGTACAGCCCAAGATATAGTATAAATCTCTAAAATGCGGAATATCATAAGATTTCAAATCAAACACGCGGCTTAATGGCCTCTACGGGACGGACCAAGTCGCAATCCCTACCGGTGCACACCCACACGCTCGTCACCTAGAATGTGCGTTACCTCATTTATCAAAACAATACGAAATACCGGGGTTTCATACCCTCAGGTCCAGATGTACAATCGTTACTTACCTCAAACCGGGATAGAGATACTATTCCGCGACGCCCTTTCCTCTCGACTCGACCTCAACTCGCGTCGAATCTACCAAAAATCTGAATCATAACATTAGAATATGCTAAGGGAACGAAGCCCGTGCGAAAACAATCTAATTACAACACAAATCCCGAAATTGGCCAAACCCGACCCCCGGGCCCACGTCTCGGAATCCAATAAAAAGATTTCACCCCAATTAGCAAATACCATTTTTCCTTAATCATCTGAAGATCATCCCCTAATCATCTGAAGCTCTTATTCTTTCCCTAATTATCTGAAGCTTGCCGCCTGCCTGAGGATTTTATGATCTTCCTTTCAGAGCTTGAACCAAGACCTTACACATGCAATCTCAAGCCTACACATCATCCGCATAAAGCATACGATCCTAGGATAACCATGAGAACCTTCGTATTCCCCCTATGAACCATTAAGCAACTATGCACTCAACTAGCCAAGAACTTTCTATAATGCATCCCATCCAGAAGAAAATCACTATATCATCCCATGCTCCTCACGCCAGCAACGAAAATATAACCCCTCTAACCGTTGTGAAACCGTCAAGAACTTCTCCTGATCCTTTGCACAAAAAACTAAAACCCCGGGTCTAAATCCTTCTAATACAAAACCAAAAACTACGGCAGGCCACATCACCAACAGAGCATTGCCATGAAACACTTGTTAGAAACTCATTAAATCTCGTAAGACCACCAGAAAGACTAATCATTATCCTTACCATTACCGATTCGGCTACTACCAAAGCTACCCCAATTATCCGAGTTTCCTTCTGAATTTACCTTCAACTTGATTTACTCCTTCTTGCTAATAACATCGCAAATTCCTTCAACCCAGGACTACCACACGAGACCCAAGCATATACCACTCCAACAGTCTAAGGCTCACAACCCGCTGCCAATTCTCCTTTCAAATGTTCCCAAAAAGCACCACATTCAGAATAACCTACCCTGAAAGGGCTTCGCTGGCAAAATCTTGTTAAGCACATTAATACTTGTTCCTAATACTGCATGTGTAGAATCCCATAATTTGATACAGAATACTGACTCAAGCCTTTACACACCTCCAAAATGCAAAACCTCAGTTTCTAGACACAAGGTACAAACTTGAAAGTCTTCCAATTATTGCACGTTTAAAATTTTGAACACATTAGAACCATTTCTCTAAAGTAATGCCATCTACCCAAACTCCAATAGTCCGATCAAAGAACCGAACAACCTGCGCCTCATTTACGCTTTGACACTGAACATATAAACCTTACCTTGATGCAACCAAGCCCTTCTTTCCTATGCACGAGCATTCTTTATCAACAGCAACTCAAGATATTCCGTGGTTCTCAAACCACCTATGAAGCATTGACATAACCTTTCCTTTAGTCGAAAGAACAAATTTTCCTTTATGTCACGACCCAAACCGATGGGCCGCGACGGGCGCCTAAGTCCTACCTGTCAAAACACCCCTAAGCATGCATCTAAAATAGAATCTGAATAACATCTGGCTACATTACAAAATTTAACATAACGTGAAAAGAAAGCCTGCCATCAAGGCATATGTACGTATGCATGCAGAATTAAGTTGGGCGAGGCCGGCAAGGCTACAATAGACAACTATAAATCAAAAACTGAAAGCCGACAAGGCCACATACAACTCAACTAGACATTACTGTCTACAGACCTCTGACAGAAACATAATTGTACAAAAAGACGGACTGAGCCAACCGTCATATCTCATATAACATATTATATGTACAAACGTATCGTACCAATATCAAAAAGCAGCTCCGGATCAAAATGGAGCACGCCAACTTCTCGTGATCGGGGATCCTAAGAAGGAGGACCGTCAGCTTGCCTACCTCGGCACCTGCGGGCACATGAAAACGCAGGGGCCCGTAAATAGTGGCGTCAGTACGAAAAATGTACTGAGTAAGTAAGATGGGAAATTTAGTACGTAAAAGACCATAGATGAAAACATGGTAATACTGAAACACATCTTTAAATCTAAATAAACTTTGTAAATCTGAAACGTTTATAACGTCATGCACGTGGTGTAAATGTCATGCCATGCATAGCTATGGTGTACATAATTATCATCAAGCCCACTGAGGGCATCCATATATCATCTCGGGCCACTGTGAAGCAATATCATCAACATATACCAGCTGATCAGGTTGGTGGTGCGTATATAACGCCCATAACCTTTCCAAATCCCATATATATATATATATATATATGTGTGTTGTGTGGTGTGTGTGTGTGTATATTATTACCAATACATATATACGCGTATATAATTGTCGTTTGAATACATTACATATATACGTATATAACGCAGTTTGAATCATATTTCAGCCACTGTGGGCAACTATCATCATCATATACCAGCTGATCAGGTGGTTGGTGTGTATATAACGCCGTAACCTTTCCCATATCCCATATACATATATTACATATATACGCGTATATAACGCCATCTGGTCGATGGGTTAATGCACATGTAAAATGAGTGAAAGATACGTAATAATCTCAATATTCTTCCAGATAAAGTTTTTTCCCAACTGCGTATTATTCTGAGACCCACGAGCAGAAGTGATAATAATATTTTATCATTGGGAATCAAGAATTATAGACACCCCTTACTATTTCTATGAATAGAGTAATTTATGAAAGTTGTGCATTTGCTCGTTCGTTTATATAAAAAGATAATTATCAAGATTAGGTAGTATCAGATATGTAAAGAATAATTCGTCAGTTGTGTATGGCTTTTACAAAAAGTCAGAAAATTTTGTAAATAAAACACTAAACTCTTAATATTAATCACTTAACTAGTCTAAGTGTTCCATATGGCTCTTTGCTGACAGTTGACTACGGATTCTAAGGAGTATTAAGGTGTACCATTTTAAAAAATATTATAAGAGCATGCACATTCTGGATTTGACTTTCGTTCTCAATTATAAAATGCCACTGATAACATTCAATGTAACGAGAGAGTAAATCTCACATCCAAACGAGGAGAGTAAACTCACGCCACGTTTTAAACTTATGAATTTTTGAAACATACGTTCCTGCCTTTTTCATGAGGTTTATAACACACTCCCCAGACCTTAAATTAGTAGTGAGAAATGAGTTTCAATTGCTATATCATTTGGATCTCCAAAAGAAATAAGGAATAGCCTTATCATACCTGTTCCTGCGAAATTCTTGAACGGAACTTAGATTTGAAAATTGGAATGAATTTCTTAGACAGGATAATATGTAATCGGAAGAAGCTCTTTTGACCTCTGTTCCAACGTTGTCGTTGGAATTGTTATGGAACTTGATAAATTGTTTTGGTTGAAGAACTCTGTTTCCAACGTGTTGTTGGAATTGTATGGAAACTGGATGAAATTGTTTGTTGAAGCTTTTATATGCTTCTGTTTAAGGTGTTGAATAAAGAATGTCTACCTTTGCAGATTGTAATCTTTTGAATTGCTTCTTAATTTTCAAGAATATATGCCAAAAGTCTTATTTGGCTAAGACTTATCATGTAACCAATATTCCAAATTAGCCATTTGGCATTAATGAACTTACTTAGTCATCTCCCAAGTGTTGTGGCTTTTTGCCACCGTGGGGGGGGGTGGGATTTTAATATTTTTATCTGCTTTATAGGTTTAACTGGGAATGTCTTGTTACCCAGTAATTAATCAATACCCGCAAATTTAAAATTATCACAAATTTACTTAAAATTTGTATTTATTTTTAAAATCACTTCAGTGAATATTTATATATATACGACCGTGGTCATATGGTACCTTGCATGGTTCTAATTTATAGTTATCGGTTATTATTGCTCGACCCGATATTTTTATTTCCAAAATGACCACTTTCAACAGAACTCGTTTTTCTTTGATCCCCTTTACTCTTTATCCTCATAACACTATTTATCGCTTGTTTATAAATAGCGTAAGTACGTTAAGTCCATAATGATTCATCCCGAAGTCATACGTCCGCCGTTAACTTCAGAAAAATCGAAAATTTTTAACGTACCGAATACGCAAGATTGTAACCCACTTTACTCGAGCCTCCTCGCGGCTCAATCTCCACAAACCATAACTGATTCACAGCACGCCTCAAACTGGAAACCAACTATAGCACATAACCGTGCAATCAGCTTCAATAGCAAACTCCCTACACTTGGCTCCGAAGCCACTTAGCACAAAACACTACAATAACTCATAACGCATATACCCTATTGCTGCCATAATAAATAGTGAGAAAATTAAACTCATCCTTCCATAAGCTCGTGAAACATAGGACCATCTGGTACTTTAAAATCTCTGACAAAATCTCGCATTCATTCCTCGCAACAGTTCAAGCCCACTCTCTTAATAGCGATCCCAAATTCAAATTTCAAACACATATTTTTTCACTTGTAAATGAGATCTTCTCAACAGACAACGTAAGGATGCACACAAAACCTCAGAACTCACTCCGTAGGAGATAACCCACCTGCTTTGCCTCCAACAACCATTTCCGTATACCTTCCCACGTCATAGAACAATTACCGCAGTCACTTATCTCCCTGAGTCTGAACTCATACCGCCATTAAGAATTTTTTTTTTTTTACTTCACTCCCACAAGGAAACATGAAAAGATTCTATCACACGCCCATAACTCGGGGCTATACTCCTTCGAATCAAGATGGAAATCAAGCCGCCTAAGTAGTTCTTCTATCCTTCCAGCAACCTTTCTCGTCGCTTCCAAATTCATATGAATACATCTTCGCCAGTCACATTCATACTCGCTTCACGGTAACTATCCAGTCATCAACTTCCCTAATAGAACACACAGCACATATAGATCCAGAAACACATGCTCACGCAATCAAAAACCCTCGGTGCTCAAGCTTAAGGCAAAAATCCGGCCTCAAGTATTCCAGACTGCGCCCCAACATCAACACACAGAGATCACATTTTTCTCGCCCCTCGATCAGGGAATCACGAGCCTCATCGAATGCAAATCTGATACTGAGCGCTCATGCGCGCACACGAACACGTTGATAGGAATTTCAAAGAGTTACATTTAAGCTAGAATCAAAGGACGCACACAGATTTAAGAATTCCAAGAATGTGAAGTGTTCCTAAAGGTTCTGCAGGCCTCATCGAGGATAAATAAGACGTCTCCGTACCGAATCCGCGAAGACTCTACCTAAAACCATGCTCATGACTCGTGAGGAACCTATGTAACTAGGCTCTGATACCAACTTGTTTCACGACCTTAAACCCGGACCCGTCGGCGATGGCGCCTTCCGTGAAGACAAGGCAGCTGACACATTCCCATTTCACATCTTTAAGCCAATTGAATAATAAGTAAACTGTACTAAGTCCTACAACATGATTAAATCTCAAAAATAAAGAAATTTAACAGTAATAATTTGCAGGAAAACAAAAACCAACACATCCCGATCACCATGAGCATGCCCCTTACTAAAGGTCTGAAACAATCAAGAGATCTTAAAAGGTGTTACTAAATTACAGTCTTAATGAAATCCCAAAAATCAAAAAAAAAAAAAATCCAAAAAAAAAAAAAAAAAAAATAAAAAAAAAAAAAAAAAAAATAGAGGCGAGAAAAGCAGTGCTGCGAAACGTTCGGGCAGCATTTTGCTAACTTCGATACTTTGCTCTGTAGCAACCAATACGCCGCGTACATGGTGTGTGCAAGATAATACCTCGAATCTGGCACACTAAGGTTGCAGGGAGTTATAAATGTCTACTTCCAATCTCAGAGAGTACAACAATCATAACTAAAGACTGAGTGAAGGAAATTCACGAAAAGTACATCAAACATGCTGTATAGAAGCAGTACAAAACCCAGTAAGAAAGCAATGAAGCTTGTGAAATCTCTCTTAAGCACCTTAGCTCAGTTTAAAACTTTCTTTCAAAAATGGCTTTTCAAAACAGTGAAGCAATTTGAATGCAAAAGCAATATTAGAACAGAATAAGCATAAGAAATGATCCGCCCACTCGCAAGCAAAATTACACAATTAAAAACAGGTAAATGACAAGGTTAAATAAGAAGATAACCACATAAAGGTTCGCCCCTTGGACAAAATGTCAAACCAAATAAAACAAAAAACAAACCGCCCCTCGGGCAAAATTCAGAACTATACCCATCCCTCGGTATATTCAGAAAAAACCAATACCAGTCCCTAAGGCTATATCTCACATCACAATGTACCCGCCGCTCACTGGGGGTGTGCAGACTCCTAGAGATGGCCTCCCTTATGGCCCAAGCGCAATATCAAGCCATTCTGCGTTGGCAATCAGTCACTAGGCTCCGGCCTCTATCAATCAAGCCACCTCGTTGCGTACATTTATCTCAGGCCTCGGCCTCATAATCAAAATCATGTATCACCGCTGCGGCATGCAGCCCGACCCAAAGTATCCTCACAACACAGGCTCTCCGCCGTACTCAGTCAAAAATCACATAAAGCCATCGGGGCAAACAGTAAAACATGATGCTCAGCCCACAAATTAATTATTTAAAATTATCATTTCAAGTTGTTAAAGCAGAGTAAGCATTGTTGAGTTTTTTGAAAACAGTAGAATATAGCATGACTGAGTACAGTTTAAAGTCAAAACAGTGATGGATAAATTATCAGTTAAAGCCTCTAAGGTTCAAACACGTTTTTTTTTTTAGCACGAATTCCCAAATATGACCATTTTAATCCAAAATTTATTAAGTATCGAACATTAATTGTCAAATACGCAGTAGAAAGTCATTCGGGATGGACTAAGTCACAAACCCCAACGTGTGCACGACCCACGCTCGTCAATCTAGGGCGTGTGTCTCACCTCAATATAGCACAACGATGATGCAATTCCCGGGGTTTCATACCCTCAGAAATCACATCAATTAACAATCAATACTTACCTCGAATCGTCCAAACTCTAGCCCACGATGCCTCGCCCGCACGAATCGACCTCCGGTGCTCCAAATCTAGCCAATCGGTAATATCATTAAAATTATGCTAAGGGAGCTAAGGCCCAACTCGAAAATATTCCAATTTACATTCTCCCGAAATTGCTCAATAATCCGGCCCGGGGCCCACGCTTCGGAATCCGACGAACTCATAAAACTCCGACAACCCATTCCAACCCACGAGTCCATCCATACCAAAATTACTAAAATTCCGATTACAATTCGGCCTTCCAAATCTTCAAAATTCTTATGTTTTAAATCCACTAGGGTCCAAATCCCCAATTTACACCTAAAAAACATTTGTTTTAATCTAGTCGGATTATTCCGATGATAATTCAATAATTATGGAGTAGAAATTATTTCACAAGTTGACTTACCTCAATATTTCCCATTGATTTCTTGCTCAAAAACGCCCCAAGCCATGTTCTTTCACCAAAAAAACGTCAAAAATTGAAGCTAAAAAAACACGTAACAACTTTAATAAAATCCGAGTGTTGGGTCGCCAAAGGGGCCAATTCCCGTCGCTTAAAAGGTCCAATCTGTCGCTAAAAAGTCACACCAGATCTGATGCACCAGCAAAAATCTTTTAATTTCACCTTAAAAAAGCTCTAACTCCATCCATCGAACTCGGAATTCGATGATTCTTGGTTCTATTTGAGGTCACAACATAATTATACAAACATGTCCTTCAATCGAAACTCAAATTTCGGAGCTCGTTTGCTCAGTGCGATAATCCATTTCGCTCGTTAACAATTAACCACTTGGATTCGCCGTCAATAAACCCAATCGCCGACCTAATGAAATTAGGACCAAACTTTCCAGATCACTCCTATTAATTCATTACCAAAATTCGGAAGATACTCGAAATCAAATTTTTCGATCTCTAGAACTAAAAATGGGACTTTTGGATCATTACATGTTTATGCTTTAAAAATGGGCAAAAATCTTTCCAAAAAACTCTTCCGAAACTTATCCGAGACTCATGGGACCTCGACCAAATATTCCAACAACCCTATAATATAATTCAAAACTTGTTCAACCTTCGGAACACTCAAAAAACATCAAAACATCAAATCACCTCGATTCAAGCCTAAGAAGTTTCAAAATTCCGAATTCCGAATTCGATTCAAAAAGTCTATCATAACCTCGGTCCGAATGACTGGAAAATTTTTGCACACACCATCACAAATGAAACAACGGACCTACTGCCTATTTCCGGAATTCCATTTTGACCCCGATTATCAAAATTTCCACTTGCTCCCGACCGGAAAACGCAAATTTTCAATTTCCCTATTCGAGCCTAAATCTATCACTGGACCTCGCAAAATACATTTCCGGACGCGCTCCCAAGTCCAAAATCACCTAACGGAGCTAAACCAAATCATAGAAATCAAATCCAGAGATCGACAATACTAAAAGTTAAAAACTTGGTCAAACCTTTCAAAATTTCATGCTTCAACTGAAAACCTGTTCTTCCAAATTCATTCGATTACCCTGAAAACCAAACCAACGATTTACATTAAGTCATAATACATCACACGGGCAAGCCATGCCCGTTGAACTGGCGAACAAAGTGCAAAAATCTCAAAACGACGTCGGGTCATTACACCAAGATATGGAATCAACTGCCATAGGATGGTTATAGCAGTTGTTCCATCTCGCAGCATTTTAGTTGATATATGGGCAGTAAACATCCTAATGGTACGCCAAGATGGTGGCATGTCATATTGTGCTTACATTTATTGATATGTAACACCAGGTCTCTCTTTGCGACCAAACTTTGACAAAATGAAATAAAAAACTTCATCAAGTTACGGATTTTCTAGAAGTTCCCGTGAAACAGGACGGATTAGAATAATAAGACATATGGAAATTTCAAGAACATAGGGCACCTTAAATACTTTCTATGAATTAGAGTCATTTATGAAAGTTGAGTGCATTTTGCTCTTTCATTTGTGTCGTAAGATCTAGCCAAAACGAAAGAAGGATATTCCTTAACATGCCTGGAGTAGGAAAAAATACCGTATGATTGTCTTGGAAAAAGTTTTGCCAACCGTACTCTTTAGAAACCGTTAAAATTTTACTCTTGCTAATAATTCTTTGTTGGATTCCTTTTTTGGTTGCAAAATTTCAACATTTTTTTTGTGGGGAGAAATTGGTAGAAATTTAACGTTAACACTCTCACATTCGCTTCTGATTGTAATGTTTTGTTGGCTATTGAAATTATTAGGTTTGGAGAATGAAATATGGTTTGTATTTTAAAATTACTAGAATGAGTGTACGTCTGAAATCACTATATTATGGTTGCCACCTAATCACAATATGACCAGAGTCAATTGTTTGATTATGGTCTTGCTGCCAGTGGGGCGTGAGGGTGGGGTGGGGTGGGAAATTATTTCAAACTTTATCTTACTAATTTATTTAATTAATTAATATCCCTGCTACTTGCGATAATTAACGCAATTACCCAATAATATAAGAAATTATCTCAAATTACTTAAAAAGTCTACTTTATTTTTAAATACACTTATAAGACCATACTATCTTGGTCATATGGTCTCAGCCTTGTATGGCATAGTCCATATATGAATATCGTACTATTATATCGCTCGGATTCGATAATTTTATCCCTCAAATCGGCAACCTTCCAAACGAACTCATTTCTTCTTCGATGTCCGTTTACCCTTATCCTGTTCACGGCACTTACTTATCGCTCTGTTATAAATAGCATAAATGCGTGAGTAACCTCAAGATATCTTCATTCCCCGGAGGAGCTTCCTAATTTCATTTATGGCGCACTTTCACGTAGTACGAAACTGGGTTAACACAAATAGTTACCAAAATAACTAAATTAGATAAGAAAAAAAATTAATAGCTAAAAGTTGATTGAGGAAGTACTACTTCCCCGAGCGTAACTTCTCGTAATTGTCTTAAATTATTTAACTAATGAAACTGAGGAAACGGCACGGATGAAAACATTGCAGCCACTTTCATTTGCACTTTGATACTATGGGTCTATGATTCTTGCTCCAAATTTTCTTTTGGCGTGAGAGGTGAGGCACCATTTTCTTTATTAAAAATAGTGGACATGCACTCGTGCTTGATAAATAAGATTTGGTGCTTATTCATAAACTATATTATGAAGATACGGTTTATCCAAATAAAAAAAAAAAAAAAAAATTCAAAAGTTATGAACGGATCATTTACACCAAATTTGTACTGTTTCCCAAAAACCAAAAATTTGCGGGGAAAATAAGAACGCTTGTCCAACATTGAAATCATTACATAATTTATATTTATTCCTGTCATATATAAAATTTTACTTTTAAAGTTTTATGTAATAGACTATTCAAATATCAGTTTGCCAAAGTTGTATACTATTGTGACTCGGCTGGGCACAGAGTTATGACACTGGTAAATGCCACGTTGCCGCAAAACTAGTTTAATATTAAATATACAACCACTTTATATGAAATAAATATTAATTATATTATTTCATATCACATATATATTAACCAAGTAATATTATTTATTTTCTCCAAATCAAAAACTTCAATTTGTACAATATTAATTAAGTTTTCTGTGCAGCAAAGAAGAAGTTTGGAGAAATAATTTCATTTATTTGGGCTAATTAAATTCTCTAATTTAATAATCAAATAGTAATAGATATTCTTAGCAAAAATTAAGAGCACTCGTAGTGTGGCGACCCGCAGGTTAGTGTACGGACCCACAGGTTCAATATTAAGCTGGTAGTAAAATTGATCAGATCATATTACTAATTAAGGGTGACATCTAGGCACACCCTTTAACCGGTGGTAGACATAATTATAGTATCTTCCTTTATATTTATAGCTCTGAGTCACCTAATATAGTCACTGTCAAATCTTATAGGGCAACATGTCAAATAGTCCATTAATATATTGCGAATGACCGTAGAAAATACACTTTTTATTTTTTAATCAATTGCCATGGCCAACGGTCTTAATTTGAACTCGCTTATTAAATTTGACAGATATGAAGCTTAAACTCAATTACGCAAGAGTTGACACATTTCTATCTTGATGCAATCAATTAATTCTACAAGTATTTCATAGCATATCAATATCGTTCTTCAACTATCCGGCCTAAGGGCATACAGATTAGTACAAAGCACAACTTACAATGATTGGTCAATTTGCTATGACGACTCATGTTCAAAAAGAAAACCTTACATCACATTTTATAGAGAATATATAATTCTATATTGACAGTTATACTGCGTAATTGACTCGACATAGGAGAATTTTCAATCGATCATATTCACACATGGCATCATCTATATATGTGGATTTACTTTACGAAGATTAACTAATTCTTTCATCTCATAAAAGACGGCCACAATAAGAATTTTAAATGCTAACCGGATTAACTAATTGTTCAAAATTAATAATTATATTTTTCAAGAAGAAATTTAGATTAAATTCAAAAAAGAAACTTTACTAATAGTTTATTATAATCCTAATCAAGATCATACAGTTTTTAAAATTAATTAAGGACTTTATCATATTTACTCAAGGAATTAATATAATTATTAATTAGAAAAACAATAGTTTCATAATATAATATCGAAATAACATTACACAAAAGTATGTCAAATCATCAAACATGAGCTTTTAATATAGCTTATTCTAGTGTTTATCCCTAACAAAAACCAATAAAAGAGTGTATCATCTCAAGGACAACCCAATTTATTGTATTATTATTCATTATTAGAAAGGAAAAGGGGACAAGATCAAATAATTATATAGAGACATTAGAGAAGATTAAAAAATGAAAACTTGAATAGCTAGCTAGGAAAAGCTCGAAGGGCAACAATCCAAAGAAAAAAGAATATTTGGTATTACAAGGATATGATCTAGTGGTTAAGCACGGTGGGCGAGGAGAACCATACTGAGGGTGACCTTGGTTCAAATCCCAATAAGAAGTAAAATCTATCCAGTCACAAAAAAGAAAGATAAAAGACATTTGATTAAAAACTCATAATTATTTTTGGTTGTTATAATAATTAATCTAATGGATTGGATGGTCCATAAACTCCTAAAAGGATAATGCCGCACTAACTCTTCTCCATTTACTCCCGATAAACTCCACACTACTGGGGGCAATACTTATATGGAGTTAGGTTGTAACTCCCAAACCTCCATAACCTCACCCATTGATCTTACTCCACGGTTGATCTACCAAATGTTTAATGTCTTGTTTATGACATTTTTTTTGTATATAACCTCTATATTAATCCTATAAATAGAGGGTTGTTTGGCACTCATATTAGTACAACACTTGAAACTGAAACAATACATAGAGAAATAAGATTCTCTCCTCTCTTTCTTCTTTAACTTCTTGTCTATTTGTTTGTTTCATATTGTTACTGTTGATCTTTGAGTTTCGACGACGTTGATTCAGCACGAATTGCTCATTAAAAATATTTACAACGAAGCGGACGGACCTCTATTCATTTTTGTTCTGTCACGCGCTGGAGTTCTTCAAGGCAATCCAGTTTATTCCATAAAAAATACAAAGCTAACACACCTTATGGTGAGTTATGGGGTGATTAATACAGTAAGTAAAGAGTTATAAAATGGTTGAAGCCATTAACTTAAGGTTTGTATCTCTAACACTGAGGCTTTTTTATTGCCCAATGACGTCCGGTGCTGCCCGTTGTCATAAGTACTGAGCTTTCTTGTCTTCAAATTTATTTTTTGTAGGCTTTCTGATAACACAAAGTTGGAGATCTAAGGAACCTTTGAAGAAAATAAGTTGATGAAAGCGGAAGTAGGTAAAGAAGAAATGCAAGCGGAGCAAGAAAAATAAACTAGATATGTCGAAATTTCGAGGAAAAGGTCAAGAAACCCGAGATTACGTGTTAATCTAGAATTTGGACAAGATCTAATGACAACAATGTGGTTATGAAAACCAATTCCTTCACTAGAGATAAGCTAATCAGAACTAGATTTCGGAGTCTTTGACTTCTAGTTTGAATAACTTACGGACAACAAGCTAAGAACAAGAAACTTAGTCCGCGGCTTTTTCGAAGAGATAGTCAAAAGGAAAAGCCAAAGATATTCACAAGAAAGAAAATTATCTTACTAACCCTTTAAGCTATAGAACTAGCTTAGGGTTGCAAGATAAATTCTTCAAAGTTAAAGTTCAACAAAGTGTCAAAAAACTCACAATAAAATATATATTAATCTTCAAAGATGATCTTCTTACAGATGGAAGACAGAGCTACCCCTTATATATACGGTATGAAAAAGGAAGCCTAGTCAAGACTTCAAATAAATGAGAATTATATGTCCCTAGGAAGCATAGAAGACTACCCACACTAAGAACCAATGTAGTCAACAAACATTATAGGCCAATTGCAAGTCAACATAGATTAAAAAAGAACTATTAAATATATATTCTAGAAACTATTTTTGAGGGTAGCTATCTTCGGGTGTGAGCACGCGGCAGCCGATGCGTCAATATGGCCTAGGAAGATTCATCTCTCTTCGGTTTGGGGCATATTAGGTAGAGGCCCTCATTCCATCCTCTTGAACGTTTAATTGTTGCCTCAAAATTAGTTGTAAGACACCCTGTGGTCCAAAGATTCCTCCTGACTGTGGGTGCTGAGCGATTCGTTCTTCTATTAGTAAAAACCAACGTTTTTAATTGCCAATTGAACCCATTGCTTGTTGGAGATTTCTTTGTTGATGACCGTTGGTCCAATAGGCCTTCTTGAGCTTCTCATGGAGTCTTCATCCTTTCTCTCTGTTAAATGAGATTGGTTGAAGCGTAGTCTCACGCTAATCCTACTTCCATTTCCACTGTACTTACTGGGTGAAATATGTAATGACCGAGAACTTTAACTCTTTCTAATTCGGTGATTAAGTAGAAGTCAAGTTATTTTACATATAGGTCTATTAGTAGTGGAGCTATGGTCAAATTCATCGAGATGCATAGATAGGTTTGTATACTTTGTGCAATATGCATGACTATAATGCATGCACCTTGTGAGCATAGTTGCAGTTTATTGTCATTTAGACCAGTATTCGCTTGTTTCTAGATGCAAACATTTTAAGTGACGAGTGGACTTCATATATGCTAGATACGATAGCTCTAAGATATAGATTATTGTAGTAGATTTTATCGGCTGTTCACATAATTTAGTGCGACAGTGAGTAAACATGATCATTAATGAGCGCTGGGGCCGAATTTATTACGCATATTATTTTTCTGGGTACTTCACGAATTTGCAAGTTCTAATAGTATGTTTTCAACGGACACTATAGTATTGTTCAGCCACTTAAAGGGTAAGACATTGGGTTCAAGTCCTGATGGCCTGATGGTGATAAGAGTGGATTTGATGTCCAACTATTAGGTTACATGAGCTTTTTGCGCTGTATGGTGTAGGGCGAATTGGGTTTTTAGTTCCAGCGACATGCATCACGATATTGATGCATCTCAATGATGACTATTGTAATGAGAGAAATAATGTATCGTTTTTGAAGAGTAACATGAATCCTGTGTCCTACTTGATTGATCTACCTTCGTGGTGAACTTGAAGTGTGGATAGCGCGGCTCTATTCAGAGATACTGAAGTGCTACGGATGCTAGAGATGGTTCACTAATACTGTTAATGGGCGTGCCGAAGAGTAACCCAAAGGATTAATAGGCTATCGATTATGGTAAGTTATTGAAGAAGGAGAAACAATAGGCGGTCTTCTGCATGGTCTAAAATTTCCTCAAAGGTGTAAGAAAATTGGATGTATCAATATGGTCTCGTTAAATATGAGGGCAGCGATCAGACTGATTATAGTTTTATTCTTTGGAAAAGAATGCGACTTGTGATTTAAACATTGTAAATGCAACTCATTCCGTAAGTGAGTGTTTAAAAATATATTTGTTGATAATTATGACCTACAGATGTATTATCGCATGGTTAAGAAAAATACTACAACTCACCTCTAATGGGAGGTTTGAGAGAAAAGAAAAAAGATCATGAACAATTACGAATGTGGTTACGACGATATATGTCATTGGTCGTGGTAATGTGGTAGTCGAAATAATTTTTGCCATGCCTTATAAAAGAGGTTATTAAAAGGCAAAAATTAAGCAAAAAAAAAAAGATTTTGCTATAGATGATTTTGACCATGGACAATTATATTGATAAAGATATTATTCACTGTGGGAGGAAAAATTCACCACTTGGTGGTGTTATTATTAAAGAACTTGTATGTTGCAAAATTATTGAGAGCTCCGACAAGAACGCAGATTTGTTACTCCACCCGAATAAATAAAATTATCATTGGCATTGGTGGTAGTAAATTGTCTCAAAAATGGAACTTTTTGATTTCCAAAATATAGTTAACCAATAGTGGTTGGTTAATATAGTACTATAATTCATTACCGGGTAAATATATGGGAAAGGTGACCGATTTTTTCTTCTATTTTGCTACTTAAGTTAATTAAGCATGATGTGAATCACATGCCCTATAGTAAATTAAATATTTTACTGAGAATAGAATAGTTAGTATGGCCGGTTTGGCCATTCCCGGTTCAATTATGATGCGAAATTAATTGAGAATTCACATTGAGTTATATATTGAAGAAATAGAAATTCTTCAGGAATCTCTTGTGCTGCTTATTATCATGAATATTACCAGTCAAGGTTGAGATTGCAATCCCTAAAATTCTGGAACGAATATAAGGTGATATATATATGGGCCCAGTACCTTTTTTTATTGCCCATGTGGACCGTTTAGTCTATTTATGATTTTAAGATTAATAGGATGCATTTGTTGTATGTGTTCAACGACTGTGCGTGTTGTTATCAAACTTGCAGTTTGGATTTTGCAATATTGATTGCTCAAATTACTTAGATCACAGTTCCAATGAATATAAATTTAGATGATTTTATCTGATAATGTTGGTTTTAAATCCCATGTTTGGTTTGTAGCAGAAATTGTATGCTTCCATTATAGCTAATCCATGGTTATGAAGAGACAAAATTCGCAAATAGAAATTGGTATGAGGTGTATTATACAATAAACACGTAGCAAATCTAGCCAAAGAAGTTATGATAAATTCTCCCTATCAACAGGATTGGTGTTGGCGGATGCAGAAGCCTCGAGAATATTCCCATCTGAAGAAATATGGGATTGGTGGCCTATATGAGTTTTAATTGTGATGGCCAACAATGCACAAAGATGTAGGTTACCAAATGAAGGCTTTGGTAAAATGTGTTGGTTGGATCACAGACATTAGGTGGGAGAAAATAGAGAGCAGCTGAAAAAGTGATACGTTGGAAATGACTTTATTATAGAGTAATCTAGATCTCTCGTGACAAGAGAAATTGTGAAGTTGAAGTTCAGAGTGGATTAATTCCACGTTGCAAAATACATGCCTAAGGGGCATCTGCTGACCCAAGCTAAATGTCATATTTCAGCTGCTAATGCCTGCCAACTTAAAATAACGTCTAAGATGGACCAGAGTCTATGAAACCTTGGTTCACAAGATTAAAATGCCTTAAAAGAATTGTGGAGCAAATACAAGCGGTCATTATAAAGAGGCGAAGTGCTCTAGAAGAATGCACACGAACGACATCAGACAATCATAAGGACCTCATTGGAAGAGGCTCAGCGTATTTGGAAATATATGATCGATAAGGTTATGTTCTTTATTGTGTTTACGATGGAACCGATGCTATAATGATCGTGCGACGATGATGTTTGTTAATATAAATGTAGCGTGCAATATTATTAAATATCTGACCGAGGATCTTGAGCTCAAATCTATATGGAATTTGGACAAGATAAATGATTGGCAAATGAAAAAATATACAATTGCAAAATTGACTTCCATCTGAAAAATATGAAGCTGAGAATAGTCCCAACACCTGAAAAGTATAACAAGGTCTATATGGAGATATTTGAATAATGATTAGTATTATATTGCAAAAAGGAATCCTTGATATAAGATTTGTTTATTCTACAAATATTGTCAAGGTTTTGTTGGCTTATACAAACTGCACGGAATGTAGTTTGTTTTCAAACAATCTATTTCCATGTGAGGACGTTGGACTTTTCTTTGAAGAAAAGATGCGCCAATGATAGTGAAAGGCGATGATATTTGTTTATCTCCAATCTGGAAAGAAGGATAGTGATCGAAGGAGACAAAATTAAAGGCACATTTCACCATATTGCTTTTTCAGACATGATCTCGACGGCAAGATTGGTGAATATAGACGTTCAATTTACAAATAGTTTTGGATTGATAATGTTGGTGGATCTGTTCAATATGAGTTCATTAACCACCCCAGCATTTGAAAAGCTGGTATACGGGGATCGGAATGCGTCATTGGTTCGAAAGTAAAGTGATGTTTTCTATCAGGGGGGTTTAGTAAGATACGCGCTTGCACTCTGTTTTTCACTTTAGCTGAGGTTTTTATCCCACTGGGTGTTTTCTAGCAAGGTTTTTAAGCGGGCATCCAAACAATGGCGATTACAAGATAGGACTATCTCTTTTTCTCACTAAATTATTTTCTCCCACAGCTTGTTATTAGTAAGGTTTTAAATGAGGCAACATTATCTAATGGACATCCAAGGCGCGGAGCTTTATAATATTTATCTAATTCTGTGTGGAATGTCCATAATCCTAAAGGATATATACCGCACCTAACTCATCTCTCCATTTTATCATCCATAACTCACAACTACTCCAATAACTTATATTGGAGTTAAGTGGTTGTAACCTCCCAAAACTAATTAACCTCCTTGTTTTATGGCATTCTTTTGTATACCTCTATGTAATCCTAATAAATAGAGGATTTTGGGCATCACATTGTACATACTTGAAACCACTTGAGAAATATACAGAAGGAAATAAGATTCTCTCCTACTCTTTTCTTTTTACATTCTTGTTGCTATTTATTTGTTTTATTTTCGCTAACTTTGGTTTCTTTTAAATGCCAAAATAAACTTTGTTTGGAAAAAAAAGTTCAAAAAAAAAAAATTTCCTCCTCCTCCCTCCTTCCATCCAATAGTTGATTTAGAAAGAAACAAAAACTGAGAAAAGCTAATTAGGCATGTGTTCGGTATTTATTCTTACTTCACTTCTCCACTTCAAGATTGAGATGAGAAAGAGTAAACAATATCAGTATCAGAATAAAATTGAACTTAACAAAACTTGATCAAGGGTCCATTCAAGGATTCTCCATGCTTGTCTCATCTCTTTATCTCCCTTTTTCCTCTTTATTATTATTTCGAAACCCAACTGTACACTCTTTGTGAATTTCTTGTGAGAAGAGATCGAAGAAATCGATGATTATACTGGCAAGTCTCCCTCCAGAATATCTCCTCAGATCTTGTCAATCGCGTCCAAGATAGTGTAAGCTTCCCACCATTTCTAATTTCAAATTTCCCACCTTTTTATACAACTTTGCGGATCCAAACGGAATGTCGGTCTAGGGAGATGTGTGATTACATTCTGCTGTTTTATCTCTCTTTTTTGTTGGGTGTACATCTGATTACAGCTTCTATGTTTGGTATCTTCTGCAAAGTTTTTAAACTCGTTATTTTGCTTTGAATTATTAATGACTGAAGGTACTTATATGCGATCTGCTGGGAATTAGCATTTTTCTGGTTAAGCCTTATGCTATAGCATAGAGCGATATAATATTGCAGTCTTTGCAGTTGCATATATGTGGTTCCATAATCTTTTTGGTTCTAAACAACAAACAGACAACCAGTCGTAATCTCGAACAAGTGGCGTATAGTGATGAGGGGTAGTGTGTGCGCAGACCTACCCTCTTACCCTTGCGAAAAAAATAGAATGGTGCGTCGCAGGGACTGCGAACCGGCAGACCTTCAATGGTTTTAGACTGACGTGGATAACCGACGTCTGTTAGATATTTGACATGGAGAGCAAAAAATGGCCTTACCTTTGGCAACTTGAAAGAACCAAACTGCAGGATAATAATAGCTTGGTTCATTGATTTGTCCAATTGCTATGAGCTTATTCTTTCGCTAATTGGGTGTATGGATATGCTAAAGTGTTGAAATGTGACTTACCTAGTTTTACTGATCTTGAATCTTCCGAAAATTTATTCTATTTGTGCAATGAGAGCCGATTATGTCTCTAATTATGTAAATAATCTGTAGCAGATGCTGATAGCACATCCTTATTTTTGCAGTCTTGAGAAAGGAGTTGAACTGGATTGCCAATGGGTTGAATTTGATGATATCGTTACCTATTCAGGTGAGTTATTATTGTACGGCAGTCCTGTTATGATTTTCTTTTTATATTTTCTACTTTTTTCCCTTTGAAAGAAAAGGAAAATAACCATCAAACACATATTATTATTTTGAAGATGTCAGTTGAGATGGGTGGCATTTTCATCTTGACATGCTGTCATCTCCTAAGAAATGAAACAGAATGATATATCTGGCAGGCTAATGTGTGACATATTCTGCAGGCTTCAGTGAAAAATCCAAATGTCCTGCTTCTTTTCAGTATCATTGCCCATACCACCTCCAGAAACTGTCCTCTTTGGTGGACTTCCACTTGGAGCTTTAGAAGCCATAAAAAGCAGCATATGGTGTAGTTGCACAAAATTCTTTGATCCTCCAAGAGATGGATTTAATCTCACACTTAAACTGAGACTTGTCCAAACTTCCCCCAGATGAAGGTTCTTGCAAGTTTTCCTCTTTAAGGTCATTATGAGCTTGCCATAATTGCAGCTGAAGGATATAAGTATATTAGTCCAACCTGCAATTACTAGAAAATTTGGAGGTCCTTAGTTGTAAGGGTAATTGAGAAATAAATGTGACTGTTGATTTCATATTGCATGTCTATTTTACAAAGTTCTTTTGCAGTATAAGTCAAGAACACTCATTATAAAGCATACATTCACATTCACACACATACACACACATGCACAGCACGAGTAAAAAGGTTTTTCTTCAATTAAAAATTTCAGTGTTCGTTCTCTTTTTTTGAGAAAGAAATAGAGAAGGAGACACTGAAAATTTTAAGTGTTTCTGGGTTTTTTCCAGTGTTCCCTTATCCTGTGTTCATTTTTTTGTGGGGCATGTGACATCTATTCCTCAACTAATAGGGAAATTGATCATTATTGTACTCATTCTTTAGCTTTTAGAGTAATGATATATTGTCTGAGTAGTGGCATAGTATAGCTGTATATTTTGTTGTAATCAGTATGTAGCATATCTATTGCATTGCATAACTTAATTTCTGTTCTTGATTTTATATATATATATATATATATATATATATATATATATATATATATATATAGTTGGTTAAGTAGGTAATCTCTTAACAAAAAGGGTACAAGTCCAATGCACAAGCTGTTAGGAAACATTATACAAGCTAGAGTTTTTCTCTACAAAATTCACCTAGTCATCTCTACAAGTTAGTTATTCTCTACTGCCGGAAAGGAAATGGCAAACAAAGTCATCTTAAGGTTGAGCATGGGACTTTCGTTCCTCATAAATTATAAAGTTGATTCTCATTGTCAATAAAGGAAGTTTAACTGTGGCTAGCAATAGTTAATCCAGCTTATCCATTTTCCCCCGAATCCAATTCTTATCGTCTTGTAATGCAGAAGTTACATTTCCCATGCCATTAAGCTTTCTCAATCCAGCTTACATGGAATCTCTGACTGTCTACTCTTAATTCTGATATTTGACTATTAAAGCAGTGTTAGAAGCTGGTTTCCATGAATAAGTAGATTAGGTGTATTTGACACCATTTCATTTTGCACCTTCGATATTTTTCACAGATATGGTAATGAGGTCTGCCTATTTGATTCCCCATTCGACCGTCACTGCTAGTGTCTCATATGATCAATATTCCTCAAAAAACCCTTCTATGCCACAAACTTCTACTAATCAAATCAGCAAACTCATTTTTAGTATCTTGACGCCAAACGGATTTTGCTTCCATTCTATCATCCCCGCCTGCTCCTTTTTGGGATTCATTAATAACACAAACATTGTACGAAATTTAACACTCATTGAACACAATTTGCTACCACACACCATTATCCCCTCTCTATCCCCTTCTCCTCTTTCCCTTACCAACCCCCCCCCCCCCCCCCCCCCCCCA